>NC_055980.1:3999378-4141878 GCF_018492685.1 Alosa sapidissima
TTCTTTCTGAATCCAATGGCACCTGCATAAAGCTGACAAGGGCACTTCATCTACAGGTGCATTCACACAAATGTATTCAAAATAATGAAAAGTACTAATGTTTTGCGTGGTACGAGTTGAAAGCAGTGAAAAATATGAATCCAAATTAAGCTTTAAAACCAGAGTAACCACAAATTGAAATATGCAGCATCAATCACCACAAAATGGCAAGATATTCAAGGAAACATAATTTCAGTGCAAAGTCTAATGTGTGTGGTATTTTTTCAAGGTTAGTATGCATTACAGCTGGCATATAACTAAACTGCTCCCATAAACACATTACTTTACATTGAATTAATCAGTGCAAAAAGCCATGCTTAATGCCCTGTGGTACGCTGAGAGATTCCATCCTTGGCTTTGACAGAGGTAACCAGCTATCTCCTACTAACTCCATCAGTGCATCAGAGAGGAAGGCAAGAGAGCCTGAGTGCAGAGAAGAGACACACACACACACACACACACACACACACACACACACACACACACACACACACACACAAACTTCTAACACACTAAGCCTCTGTGCTGGCACTGTTTATTTGTCAAAATGCTTCTTAGAGTTGCAGCTGACAGCTGTACCCTGACGTTGCCTTAATAAGTGTAAGTCTTATTAAAGGAGGTGGACTGCGTGTCCAAGCATCTTCTGTGGAGAAGGAAGCACCACGTAGCCAAGCCTGTGAGCAGGACAAGCACCGAACTGCATATTAATGGTTTACAGCTCTCAGATACACATCTCCGGGGGGACTGGAGAAGCAAGGCAGTGTGTGTGTGTGTGTGTGTGTGTGTGTGTGTGTGTGTGTGTGTGTGTGTGTGTGTGTGTGTGTGTGTGTGGTGGTGGTGGGGGGTGGGGGGAGGCTTTATAGTGGTGGAATCACATTGGCATGAGGACAGGAGAGGAAACAAGAGCTGGCCAACAGTGTCTCTCTCTCTCCACATGGTGATTATCAGTGCTCAGTTGGACAGTTGCACTCAGTTAGTCACTGCACTCCCCTGCCTCCAGAGGGGCAAACATGGCATCAGACACACCCATGCACCCTCTCCAGCAAAGGTGTCAAACTAAATCTTTGGTCTCGCTCTGAGTACGGCATAATTCCTTCGCTGTCAGTGCGTTGCTTTGTCACTCTCAGGGAGGAAGAGAGGAAGAGATGACATGAGGATCTATTTAAATTAGCATCTGAAAAGAGCTCTCAGGGGATATAAATAGTGTGTCATAATATATACAGGGGGAAAAGGTAGCATTTAAGCTTTTCATTGTGTTTCCACTGACTATAGTCACCTGCTATTTTCTTTAGTAAGTAAATGGAAGTGGTTAAACTCTCCAACTAAAGTCATCCAAATTACACTTAAGTAAAAAATCTGATTTGGTCCATAACAGTGTAACTGGGTCAAATCCAGTTGAAATTCCCAGCAGTAAAGAAAATGCTTTGGTCTCAATAATACAATTCTGTGATACCTTGAGTCAAGTGCCGATTATAGTCGCTCTCCGACTCTGAATTCAGTAGAAAATCATTTAAATCCATCTCTTCATAGCCACTTCTCTATTCCTTTAACTCCCTGAAGGATTTCTGCTGTGTTCTTGGCAGCAATCCTGAGCCTGGAGAAAGATCCGTTCAAAGAATGTGCCAGTCTCTCGAAACCTATTCACATTCTGCCACACAGAGACTTCATCCGTCACAGAGATAGCTGATCGCAAATCTGACTAAACGAATGCACATCTCAATCTCTCCTTTGAGAAGGCCGGGGGAGTGGGAGGGCTTGTCATTTGAAGTCATCTCTTTATCTGGCCTGGGTAATGGGAGGTGAGTGGAGAAGTCAGATACAGACGTGCAACTTCTGCAACTCAAATCACCTGTCAACTTACGCTATTTTCTTAGGGAGAGTGAAGATGACATTTTGCAAAATCATGCAGTCTCAATATTTGGTTGCTTTATGGCCCAAGCCTATGAGCTGAACTTAGCAGAGCATAGCTAGTATCAGCTATGCTATTAGCACAGCATAGCTAGTATCTACACTGGCCTTCTGATGTTGCCATCCACAGGTGTTAAGTCATACTGTATATGCTTTCGAGTTCAAAGCAAATCAGTCAGTGTTTTGACAAAGACTATTTCTTTAGTATGAGACTGGCGTTCTGCACAGAGCTCCTGTCAGTTTTAATAGGCGGCGAGAGGAAAAGGAAGATGTCCTTAAGCAGACAGATACAAAACAAATAAGGCTAGTATCTTTCCCACCCTGTCCTTTTGTCTTACAGACTGTTCAATGAAAGCCTCATGGTTAAAGATTTGGGGAGAATGAAAATACCAATGGTGAGAATGGGCTTATTGGCTTTCCCCCAGCTAAACATAAATGTCGCCAGATTACTCAGTCACGACAATCTATTAGGGCATCAGCGCTTGGTGAAAAATGAGGTCTTTTACTGACCCGTCCCTATTCACAGCACTCCCAGATAATTCAGTCTCTCTGTGTGTGCACAAGTGGCGCATCCCTATTCAATACCCAACCCACTCTAGGATCCAGACACAACAGTGACTGATTAACTTCTTATCAGCATCCAAAAAAAAAGACTCAGTCCACATGCCTCTGAGCCTCCACATCACTGGGTGATAACGAGCCATGCTCTGTGTATGATTAAACATTTATCTGAAATCAAACACCAGTAGATTGTTATGCTGAGCAATAGGTGCATCCCCCAGTTCTACAGAGCATTAAAACTCCAACTGTTGTTATACTGCATCTGAAAACATTCTTACATGACCTTTAATAATTCAGTAGTGTGCCTCTGGGGGGCCACAACAAACACTGAAGAACACTTTATGCTGCACAAAATGCCAGCTTGCAAAGCCTTGCATGACAGAGGGTCCTGAGCAGTGGTGTGGGAAAGGCCGTGAAGGCTTGTCTTAGATAGGTCTAACAAAAGTAAACCAGGCTGTAATCTGTTCCATATGCATTTGGTTTAAAATGTGACTCTGAACAATTAGATGGTTAACTGTTTTTTTTTTCTTTTAAACTTCTAAGCCAGTCTATAGTCTCATGAAAGTGAAACAGAATATTGAAATATTGTAGTCAGGTTGTAGGTTTTACAGTGAACAGATTGTCCTTGTGCTATTGTACTCGTGCTGATGTCAAATTTTGCTCTACCTTCTTACATGGCAGATACATTCATCAGGCATCTTAAAATCATCATCTAACACACAAGAGATAACTGGCACATCTGGCATCTCATTCAGTCAGCTCTCACTGATACATTTCAAAAGGTCTCCCTTGCTTTACACTCTGCAAACATCTCATTCGGTAGGTACACACCGAGCTTGTGAACTGTGGATCTCTCCTGGAAAGCACCCAAATGACTGTGACCCGACACACAGAGTAGACAGACAAATTACATTTCTTCTAGACCTGCATCAGTGCATATCATTCCAAATAGATTACATTTTTGTTGAGTTATAGCACGTACAAATGAAACCCTGCAACTTGCAAATCACTATTTGGTGAGCCTTTGTACTACAAATCCCTTTTGACATTATCCTTGTACAAAAGTGTACAATGTAATCCACTCATTATCAGTATTCACCAGTGTTGAGAGTAACATGCTTGCTACAAACTACTTTTGGCGGTAACAAACGCATAACTAATTATCTTTTTAAATTCAGCAACGCAATTTCAATTACTACAATTTAAAAAGGTTTGTTACTCGTAACCTTTCCCTTGTGTGAAATATGAACAAGACAAACAGACTACTGCAGCTTATTCCCTTGCTGGTAATGATTTAACATTGTCCGACCTTACGCTGGTGAAGTGAATCAATCAATCAGCATTAACACACACGATGGCTGACCGTTGGGAAATGTGAGCTTTTGGTAAGGAAAATATGGACATTGTTGCTTTTTCTCCTTGAGACGATAGATTGAAATAGGCTGAAGTCATGAGTCAAGTCATCTACACCCCAGTGTAAGCGAAGCTGATGGAGGAGTCACTCCATCCAAACAGCCGAGGCTTGATTTGGAACACAAGACATCTGCACAATAATGTACGTTGGACTAAACAGACTGATTCCTGTTTGTAAGCTATGCTGTCGAAAGAAACTCTGTCAACAGCTGAATCCGTTCAGACTAACCAAAATACCAATGACAACAAGAGCCTGTGGGCAAACATACAGAAAGAGATTTTCCAGCTACCTATAAATATACAAAGGCAAATAGTCCTATGCCTTTGCCAAACAGTATCTATTGTGTTTTACTGTTCCACTATTTATCATCATAGTTATTTTGGGCACAGAGTCTGATAACCTGATACACTGTCACAACAACACTAAAATCATAGAGCAGACATATAACAAGCTGCATTTAAAAAGGAACTGAAACGTTACTTTCTCTAGTTACTAATGTTTGCACAGTAATTGGTAAAGTAATTCATAGCTTTTGAAAGAGGTAACTAGTAACTGCAGGTACAGTAACTAATTACTTACTGTATTTCCGTTAACTTGCCTGATGGTGGTGTTGACAGCTGACAGTTGACTGATAGCCTGAGATTATATATGGCAAAGACATTATATGATTATGGACACAATACATACACTATTATCATCATAACTTATATAACCGTGAACAAAAACATAATTTCCACTTTGTTGAAGCACAGAAACATACCCAAATTGCTTTTGAGCTTTGAATAGTATGAGGATGTAATGTTGTGGAGTAGATAGCAGAGCAACCAGCATTGTTGGAGAATAAAAAGAATATGGCATATAAATGGAGCCTTGTGGTTATTGCTACTGCACATCTCGGTGACAGGGAACCAAAATGCAATTTAGACTCAACGCCACATTAAAATGATATTACAAAAACACCCAGGAATATGTTCCAAAAAACAATCTTTGCAGCCGTTAATAATTCATAGCAGAGCAGAGTTGGCATGAAGGATCTAGTGTTGAACAGAGAAAGCCCTGATGCTGGATATGAGGACTGATGTTATCCAAGTTAAATCTATTTGTCATACTATCCAATGACCTTTATCAGCTGTCTTTCAACTACTATAGCTCCCCTGACATTAGGACAGGTTGGCTGGGCAGCTTTCTGTTGAAAGATTTCATAAGGCAATAGCACACGTTAACTGCATCTCCCTCTCCTGTGTGTTTTGCTTAAATTATGAGCCCACAAATTTAATCTGCTCAGCACGGCCATGGATCAGAAAGATGACTAATTTCTTAAGACCTAAAACAATCCATTGAGGAGCAAAATAGCCTTTTCCCCGACGATACATTTCAGTCTGGCCTTAAACCAACCTTTAAGTAATTCACAGACGATTACCTCTACATCAATGACAGCTGGGCAGATATTGGGGAGGTTTTCCAGAGAAACCACATCATGCCCGGGCACTTTGTTTCTGCTAGCCCTTAGTGTCAAATATGTCAAAATATGTCAGGGGGAGATGGAAGGAGGCTAGTTAGGTAGGTGTGTGTGTGTGTGTGTGGGTGTGTGGGTGTGTGGTGTGTGTGTCTCTGTGTGTGTGTGTATTTTTATTGTTTGAGTTTGAGGGTGGGAAGTGATGTATGAGGAGTCTTCTTGATTTACCTGATTAGTCTGCCTGAGGCAAATCTCTAATATTGTTCTAAAAGAGCAAATCAATTTTGCATACATTTTCATAATGCCTTTAGAAAGCAGCCATAATACTAATAACAATCATATGCTTAATAAAGAAACAAAATAAATTTACTTTTTCTTTCACAGCTATTTTGCATAACCAAACCATTAGGTGTAAAGAAACACTTTACACCTGCCTTAGTAATTAAGCTCAGACATTATTGTATCTCATAAAATACAAGGGTGTAGAATAAAACAACACCAGTTTCTAAATGGATAGATCATTCAGAGTAAAGAAAAACACAACACATTAGAACCGTGTGAAGCAAGAAGACTCAATGGGCTTAATGGCGATGTGTAGTGAGGTTAGAGGCACTCAGACACAGGCATGCTGATGTGGTGATGCAGAGCTGCAAGCTGATCTCTGGAACATACCTTGGAGCCCAACTACATGGACTGCTGGCACGGAGCGTTGACACAGCTTATGAACGCCCACGGACACTCACGTGGAGAGCATCAAAACCAGGCCGCTGGCCCCAGCTCCCTGCACTACAGTACATTTGCTTATGGTGGAGAAAGGAGGGCCCAGCTTGATTTCATTTTCGTCAAGTGGCTTAGACCTCCAGGGTGGAAAGAGAGGTGTGGAAAAAAAGGATCAGAAAGCTTTCTGAGTGTGAAAGGAAATGGCACGAAAAGAGTTGAGTGTGTGTGTGCGCGCACATTTGTGTGCGTACTGTATGTGTGTGTGTGTGAGAGAGAGAGAGTGTGTGAGTGTGTGCTTGCAAGTGTGCAACCGTTAATATCTACCACTTTTTCTTCTGTGGGTTTGTGATCCTACATCCTCTTATTTTGAAAAAAAAAAAAAGCAAAACACACTTGAACCCCCTTTTCTCTTAAAGTCAGGAGATTTACTTGTGTGTCTGGCTTGAAATACCTCACCGGCTCTCTGGGTTCGCTCGCTGGACTCACAGTTCCCTGTCTGCGAGGATAAAAACAAAAAGGCCCACTGAGCCGTTAAGATTGCGGCGCCCGAAAGCAGACCTGCCAAGCTGTTCTCTTCAAAATATTCAGTGACACTACTATGCGAGTCGCAATACCAATCAAGCAATGTGGAGACATCAACAACACATATGAAGTGCAGTAAAAAAAATGACACGCTGTATGTCTTTCAATATGGATGCTCGCTCGTCATCGTTTTGAGTGTCTGTGTACTAAGCCAAGGCAATAAATGTTGATCCTGGCATAGGAAATGCAATTCATCTAAAATCCTAATCCAATAGACCGCTTTGAAAGACCTGCTCTGTACCCACAATGCCCTCCTAAAATAGTGCTTTGTACAGTCTGTCCATTTATTGGAAGTGTAAATTTGAGACAGCGTGCATTAGACACACAATAAGGTCTTAGCAGATATACAGTTCTTGGTTCTAAGTGGCATTGAGGGCTGCAGTTTAACTCACCTTTAAATGATGTAGCAGGCGGAATGGCAGTGCTAGATCAGCGGTGGCTATTTGAGGAGGACTGACCAGAGGGGCATGCTGGTGTGTGAGACCAGAGCCTCGTGCCATCAGAATGCCTCTGCTTCAAGCCAGCAGTGTGGGCAGATAACCCCATGTCTGATGGGATATATAATCTCTGGTTCTAGTACAGTCATATGCTTTAAGGGGGTGTTGGTTTCTCAGACTAGGATCACAGATCAAGGTCTGCAGCCAAGAAATGGTAAGAAAGGACATTCATTAACTCAGACAGATTCATGCACACTATACCCACACACCTACACAGACAGACTGGGAGAGAGAGGGAGGAGAGAGAGAGAGAGAGAGAGAGAGAGAGAGAGAGAGAGAGAGAGAGAGAGAGAGAGAGAAAGAGAGAGACCCTGGAGATTGATGGATGATAATTACTGTTCTATTTGTCCAACCATCTACAATAATGAGGACAAATAAACACATATATTATATACTTCTGTGAGGCACTGAAACATGACACACATGATGTATGTGCATTATCCATGTAGTTACATACTAGCAGCACACATACTACTGCCCCCCCCCACCCCCCACACACACACATCAAAACTGTCCTTTCTATTCCATTTAAAAGATGTGTTACAATGGGAATGTAAAGATTATGCAGCAATGGGACACTTCCATATTTCATTAGCAATAACTCCAAACCACCACATCAATCCTTGCTTCCTGTGGCTTCTGACATGCATAACATGACATGAAATACAGCCATAATTCAACTAAGCAATATTGCCATCACATGGAAAATGAAAGTAGGCATTTTTCAAACTAATAATTTACATTTAAATAAGCCAGGCAATATCTCACCTAAATATTTCACTATGTCTTTCAGCTAAGCTTGGTACAAAAAGTTGAAACATGTAGGTGTGTGTGTGTGTGTGTGTGGATAAGACAAGATATAGAGAGAGAGACAAGAGAGAGAGAGAGAGAGAAAGAGAGAGAGGGGGGGTGGAGGCTTAGAGAGAAACTGAGTGAGAGACAGAGGAAAGGGGAGAGGGAGACCTTGTATGGAAAGCTAGCATTCTAGAACAGATGACCAACAAGGACCACGGCTTTATCTGTTGTGACAGTGAATCGGGGCACAGGAAGATTTGTTTTCATCATTAAAATTTGAAAGAGAATATTAATATGAGGTTGCAGACAAAAAGAGAAAGAATCAAAGACAGGGGGGCAAACAGAGGCCAGGTAACCTTAAGGACACTCGTCACCACGCTCTCTCAGATGCCTGAGAAATGGCTGTGAAAAAAAGAAACCAGCCCTGCGACAGGTCCTGTCTGTGCAGATGGCCTGCATCATGATGTGTTCCCATTGTGACAGCGGGGTATTGTCTGGTCAGCTTTACAGAGGAAGACACAGTGCTGAGAGGCCGGCTGGACATAAGCTCAAATGCCACCATGCTGAACCCAACACCACTACTGCATTACTGCAACACCCACCCACTGAAGATGGCCTGGGCAATACTATTTTGGAATCGTTCATCTCAAACATAACAAAGAATGTGATTTAAGCAAACAAACACTTTGTCTGTAGTACTCTCAAGGGATGTGATCAACAACACAATTTTCTGCTTGGTTAAAATATCTGGCAGTAACAGAAAAGCTCAAAGCAAGGCAAACCTGCATGCCAATTGTTTCACATTACATATTGAGGGGAGGATAGATTGTTTAAAAGGCTAGGTCTGACAGAGGTAAGCAACAACTCTATTAGCTTATATCAGCTTTACATTGAAGCTACACTCTTCTACGCAGAATGCATGAAAACATTGGATGGGGAAAATAATTATTTACCAACCACGGATTGATCATTCATTGCTCGGTTCTACTACTCTAAAAAGTAGAATTATTTCCCATTTATTTAACTCCAAACTACCATTCCAGAGACTTTAAAATTCACTGCAAACATCCACTGATAACATGTAGCCCCAGTGGCTCAAGGCAGCTTACTTCATCCCCACACAAACACTCACCGCATGCGTCTAAATATGCTCAACTAATGAGCCTGTTGTAAACTTATCAAAAGATACAGTGATGAAATTCAGCGAGAAAAGCCCCCATCCTGCGCTACATTCTCATAAAACAACTTCAAAACACGACTTAGAGCCACCACCACTCTTCCCATCATAATTAATGTCCTCTAAATCTCATAGTGTCTGTAATTACAATAATAAGGCCAGTCAGTCTATTTTGGGCGTCTTTTTGGCACCGTACTCTTTATTCAGTCTGTTAGCCATCTCTCTAAGATGGGCTGCCATAGAGAGGTCATACTATGGCTTCCCTGCGTGCTGAGTTGATATAAATACTCTGTCAGGTGAGTAAAGATAACAGTGTGACATGAAGGGAAAGACTGCCAGGAGAAGAGAGGAGAGAGAGGAGAGGAGAGGAGAGGAGAGAGGAGCTTGTCAGGCTAAAAGAAAGGAACTTTCAAAACCTGTGCGTCATGATGACACAATCAGACGCTATTGTTTGCCAGAAATCTTTAATGGCTTTCAGTGCAGTCAGGCTGTTTCTAGCTGAAAATACACCCTGACCCTGGATTGCCATATAGCAATTTTAAAGTGCTTTCCTCACTCTATTCTCCTCTGTGCCTCAGACAGATCAACCGTTTCTCTCTCTCTCTCTGTTCCGCACTCTCTCTCTCTTTCTCTCTTGCGAGCACACACACACACACACACACACACACCACACACACACTAAGAGAGATACTCACACATAGATGCAGACACTTTTTCTCTCTCTGCAGATCAGTCATTTGTCACTAAAAGACATAAGTGTGAAATTATGCTACAAGCTTAATCAAAGTAATGTGCTGTATGTCAAAAGGGTGCTCAAAAGAAGGCTCAATGAATTAGACTTGCAATATCTATATTATCTGAATTACTTGCAGGGCACCAAGGTAGCAGAAAAGTAGGCTATGCTGATGATATACAGTAGGCAACCTTCAGATTCAGGCCTTAGTCTTAGTGTGTGTGTGTGTGTGTGTGTTTGGATAAAAGTGTTGGTGTTTCTGTGCGTGTATGTGTAATTGAAGTGTGAGTAATGATGTCCAGTCATAGGCGGAAGCATCCTGCAAAACAGTTTTAGGCCACTGCATCAACATCTGTCAAACCATTTTAATGAAGATCAATACTTGCTCTGCAGAGCAGCTCAGAACTTTGCATCAATGCAGGCCGAACTCATCTCGTATGCCCCTTCAGAAAAACAGCACAGTCTGGATCTCACCACTGGAACTGACAGATCACACAGATCTTTTAGATGGGTCAAGGCCAGACTCAATTCCGCCTGATTAATGGAACAGCAGAGTAAGAGACATATTTCAGGTCCAAACACTTCCCCCTCACACACACCCTGTGCCTTCTCTCGTCATAGTCTCCTTGTTCTGTACTTCAGATCTTTCCAGAAGAATCCCACTGACCTTTCAGAAAGTTAGTGCTTGAGTGGGTTCGCTCTGAAATTGGTCCTGTGCACAGAGGAGGTGTTGGCCACTGCAGCGGCTCCACTGTGTGGCGAGGGGGTCCCAAAGCTGATTAGAGGCCCGGGCCTCCTGTCTCCACAGAGACAATGAAGTGTGGAAATGGAGGATTAATGATAATCGGATGATATGCAGGGCACCAAATGGGGAGCGCTCACCTCTGCTGACCCGGTCCCCGAGCAGCGATAAGTGGTCCTATCGGGGGAAATTGAGTTAGAGAGCGTTAACTCGCCAGCATGTGTCTTTCGCCCTGTCACTCGGATGCCGTCACTTCAGCCGGATTACTCCATTATTCGCTAATTTTTTAACCCTTAAAGGAGTACGATGGGAATGTTGGGAAATGAACGTTCTAAAGAATATCTGTGTTCATTGAATTCAACCAGAGCCATATAAAGGTATCTTCTATCTACAAGGCTCTGAATTCAACATAGAATTTTAGAACCTTCAATTGCTGTGGAACGGAATCTTCTGTTAGAATGTTCAAAAACCTTTAAATGTTTTAATCAGGCTCTGGGTTTTATTAGCACATGGGCAGAGCTTCAGTCGCAGTGTCCCCCCCAAAAAAACTACCTCTTATAGAACCAAAAGGAACTCTGCAGAGCTTCAGTCGCAGTGTCCCCCAAAACAACACTACCTCTTATAAAACCAAAAGGAACTCTGCCTATGGCACTGTTTTTTTGGGAGCTTTAATTTGTTTGTTCCATTTGGAGGTTATCTGTCCAGTGTTCCAGGATGATTTACATATCTTAACTACATATTGAGGAGAACTGAGAACCCAATTTGCTTTAGCACCTACCAGTGTATGCACAGAGCCTTGAATAGACACAATTAAATGTTTGAGCTCAGACAGCAAAAGGCCAAAGTCAATGCATAATTAATTTGCATTTGAAATGCACCTTGCATCACATTAATCTTTCAACTCTTTAATCATGTATGTAATCTTTGGAGTGAGGGGGAAAAAATGCCGTGCTGCTTATCTAACAGTCTCTGTATTGGCTGTCTTTTTCAAGGCTCGGAAATGTCAAGGGTATCAGTAGCTCCCGCGCTAGCGGCAGCCTGTGCGTCTTTCCAGTGCTGCCTCCTCTAAAGGTAGCGGCGCTGCATAATGTCTTAGTGTTTGGCCATGCAGAGCGAGTACTAATGGAAGTCAAACTCTATCTCCTGATCCAATATGAAAATATACTCATCATAGTGATCACAGCGATATGATGACAAATTGATGAGCGCCACGAGCTTCATCAATCTTTATGTCCTCGGCCCGTGCCTGTGTGTGTGTGTGTGTGTGTGTGTGTGCCGCTCGCGCTCTTCAGGCGTTGGAGTGGGCCGCAACCTTATTACCAGCTGGCCTTAATGAATCTCTCCACCTCGGAGAGACTACAAAGGCATCCTCCGAGTCTGTCCTACACAGGCCTCATCAGACTTCAGAAGGGACTCTCCGTGCGGAGACAAAACGGCACAGTCAGAGGCAGACGCTTACAACGTCCCCAGTCGCTACGCACGTCCCAGATAATCCCCGTAAATCTCACCGCACCCCAAACAGAGACCCCCTTCATAAGGAGCATGATCAGATTTTCTTCCGACTTAATAACAAGTCTGTCCTTTGGCATGTGTGTGATTACATTGGATCATTAGGCAAAAAGATGGATGTGTCTGCCAAATGCCACACTTTGCCACTATCCAATTTTACAGCCCGAGTGGTTCTCTGCAAAGTTTGTCTTGCATCCCATTGCATCCCATTCTTTTCAAAGGTTTGTGCTTCTCGAGAAATCCATGGAAATACAAAGCAGTTGAAAATAACCATTAAGAGACAATCCCACAGTGGTGTGTGTGGCGGACTTGAAAAGGAATCAAACATGAAGAAGTCTGCGTGATGAACTGCACAATGACAGCAGAAACGTGTAAACATCCTTTTACAAGTCCTGGATCAAAACTTCTAAAATCACCATGCTTTAGGATTTCACACTGAGTGTGTTTCACACTGGAATATTCACAACTTTGTTTTCAGCAGGGACTGAAAAGCAAACTAACCAATATGCCAGGCATATGAAACACAGCACACAAAGGGTATGCCATGTCTACAAACACTCAACATCACATCAAAAGAAACAGATATAGATATAGAGATAGAGAGAGAGAGAGAGAGAGAGAGAGAGAGAATATGGAGTGTACATGGCGTCCTCATCAGCTTGGCCTGCTCATCTGCACCTTTAATTGATTAACTGTTAGGACACCTGGTGTCCAGGGTGTCTTTAAAAGGCACCCTGATGCATTGTGGGTTAGAGAGCGGGCGTAGGGTTGTTGGTGGCAGCAGCAGACCTGAGTCTGGGTTTAGTTAGGTTTTGGTATTTCTTTTCTTTAATTTATTTAGCACCACTACATTACTCCATGCATCCATACATTGCCTACACCACTGACTACTGACATATTCAGGGTTTCTAATTATTTTGGGTTGGTTATATTAAACGCTCTCAATAAATTATTGTTAAATCTTCTCTGCGGTGTGGCGTGTGCCCTTGTTTTTGTCTCGTCCTCGAGCCAGGACGTTACAAATGGGGGCTCGAGTCCAGTTAGTTTAAACTTCTTGAGAGAACCCGGTACGTTGATCTGATCTTTGTTTGTAGGCTACTTGTTCTTTGTTGGTCCATCTGCTTTAGGCAGTGGTTTTGTTCGCTTCCTATTGGTTGATATCGATTCAAAGTTTTGTTAATTGAAAGAGTGGTAGGCCTAATTGCTTTGATAGTTTGGTGCTGTAGGGACGCGCCCACTTTTGGAAGTCGTTTGTTCTGGCATTTTGAGGATGTGTGTCAGTATTGCTGTAAGGTAAGTACTATCATTTATGTGCAAAGAACTAATAATTAGGGATGGGCAAAGCGAGGCTTTATGAAACACTGAAACGTTCGAAGCAATTGTGCCGAACTATTCCGAGGCTTCGAAACAATTCCGACACCTCAGAGCTGTTTAGGGTGAAACAAATCTCAAATGTTTCGTATTGGAGATGTAGTCTTTAAAGTTCGTGGCTCACTGTGTTACCCGTGTTCAGTCTTTGTCAAAAGCTAAGCAGTCATGCCCTTGGTCAATTACTGGATGGGAGACCACATGAAGTCACAATAAAGAGAATCTTATTGCTGCCGCTAGTGTTCTCTAAATCACTTTCTTCTTATAAAAACTCGATTTTTGACCATTCTGAGAGTTTAGTTGAAACTGTATGGTTAATGAAGAAGTAAGAAAACATATAGATACTACCTTACAAATCAAACAGGGATCGAACCACATTTAAGCAGCCTGGGCTACCGTGCAAAAAACACCCTCACTAACCACTACACCATCATGGTTATTGCTTGAGATAAGTCTACACTGTTAATTGAACGCTTGGGCACGCCTGCCGACACCAGTGAAATGCACCGAAGGTTCACTTAACTTTGGTCACATGACATGGCGGTTTTGAACCACGTTTCGAAGCAGTGTTTCGAAACACTTGTGCTTCGAAGCCGACACTGATTCGAGACGTCGGTTTCGAAAGTCACACTCCTAATAATAATACGTTGTCTTTTTGGAGTTAACTCCCCTGTGAGGTGTAGCGGTGTGCTTCCTTTGAGGCACATCGGGGCTTGGGTATAGTGTTGCGGTGAAGGTGAGTAGAAGCATTTGCTCGGGGGCACTTCCACGGTGTGAGGTTCGTTGCAGATTTTACTGTCGCGTTCCGATCTCTGCTGGAATCAGTGTGAGAGCCGCCGGCGAAGATAAAGGTTATTTTTCGGTTGCTCTTACCCGTGCACAAATACCCCTCATCGGTAGCCGCATGAAGAGTGAGGTTTATAGTAGTGAGTACTTTTTGGGTAGGTAGCCTAGGTAGTTGGGGAGTTCCAAATTAGTCGCACATTATTTGGTAGTATTTTCCTTTGGCACTAGCTGGATTTGATTATGACTGCCGACGAGTTTGTGAGTTCTCCGTCTTGGGAGGTGTTTCATAGTTGCACAAAGGATGAATTGTTGAAAATTGCAGGGCATTATGAGCTGACGATTAGTGAAAAGAAAAGGATGCCATTAAAGGAACCATGTAAGATTGTGGCCAAAACTGATACTGCAATCACTTTTAAATTACTGTAGAGCGGTGTATCCCCTCGACCTCCCCCCTGATTCGAGGTTGCCAACCCAGATGCCGAAACACTGCTGATTTCGTGATTAGTAGATAGGTGGAGGGTGGCACATCAGGCCAAAACATGACATGACAAAACATCAACATCAGTTGAGGGCTGCAACTTCACTTTTTAAAATGACAATATCCTGGCTGGACTACTGTTGTCAGTGATATAAGTATTTGAAATGAACATGATTTCTTAATGTCTAGTGACATATCAGGGCCATTTTATGATTAATTGAAATACATTTCTTACATACGGTTCCGTTAAACATCGGTTGCGCTTGAGTTAAATTGAGAAAGGAATATTGGCCGAAGCTTCTCCGAGTTTGCTGCCTGAAAAGCCACAGGGTAGCGCGTTGTCTTTCGATCAGCAGACAGATTTGTTGTTGCTCCAGATTCAGCGTGATAAACTGAAATATGAGGCCGAAATGTCTAAAGTGCAGTTAGAAGGCGCGTTTAGATATGCAGCATCTTAAATTAAGTATGGTTAAGGAGGGTACTCTGCCAGATTCAGCAGTTAATGAATTTTCTGTAGGCTCGTCTGATACGACACAGAATTTGAGATTGGTTCCACAGTTTAATGAAAAAGATCCAGACATTTTCTTCACACTGTTTGAGCGTGTTGCGGAAGCCAGGCGTTGGTCTGACACTGAACGTACACTCTTGCTCTCTTGTGTTTTAACTGGGCGGGCGCAAGAGGCGTATTCTTCTTTAAATAATGAAGATTGTAAATACTACGCGAAGGTTGTGCCAGAGGCTTACCGTGTACGTTTTCGTTCGAGTAAAAAAGGAAACTAAGCAGACGCATTTGGGGTTCATGCATGATCTGAATAAACACTTTACTCGTTGGTGTTCTGCCCAAGGAGTAAGCACTTTCCTTGAGCTGTCCAATCTCATTGTTTTGGAACAGTTTAAAAATTCTGTACCTGATCGAGTTGTTACATTCATTAATGAACATGCTATTCAATCTGTTGAGGAGGCTGCAAGGTTGGCTGATGATTTTGTATTAACCCATACTGGTTTTTTTTCTGAACGACATACTTCTGATGCGAGTTTCAGGCAACCTATTCGTTCTCGTTCTCCTACATTTAAGGGTAGCTCAGATTTTGATTTGGTGTGCAATTATTGTAGAGAAAGGGGTCATTGGAAGATAGACTGTCCGGCACTGAGATATAGGCCAGAACATCCCAGTGTTACATGGCAACTGGCTCCCATGTTAACTGGCTGCGTTGATGTTTCATGATTGATGACGAGTCTTTGACAGATGTGGCCGCTTGCAGATTTGTCACTTTCTGATATACTAGAGACGCACACAAATATGCATGACATGTTTAAAAGTCAAAATTGTATGTAGTACTACATGCATTGGACCATGAATATGCCACCCAAAAAACAAACACCTAAATTAACTCCACGTGGGTATCGAACCACGAATAAATTGACCTGTTTTCTTGGTAATAGCATCTATCCACTTGCGCCTCGAACCAGCTGACGGTACTCACAGAAATTGACTTAAATTGTATGATTAAAAGAAGTCAGCTAACGTTATTATAATTGTAACAAGTTAACATAGCTGTTCATGTTATCTGGCTACCATGTTATCATGCTACCGTTGCCCAAGCCATTTAGTAGGCCTTCAAAGTATCATGGTTAAGTTTTACAAACGTTTCACTGAGGTTAGGCGGTGGCCGCCCCTGCCTGAAGTGTCTGTAGAGCCACATGAACGTCAGCAAATAAATTAAATTAAAATGTGTTGCCTAATTGTGTATCCTTTTGTCCAGCCTGTTCTTTTAAGAATTCAGTTCATGTAACACAGGCATTGAAACCCACATTGCAATGGGCAGGAGAAGTCTATAACGTGTCCATATTTTACACAAACTTTGAGCACAGGGAGAGTCAAAACTCTTAGGCTTATAGGCTATTAACGTTAATGTTGCTGACATGTAAACATGGGTTTGATGTTTTTTTGATACTTTATTTCCCAATTCATGAGTAGGTGCTTCTCCTGTGGCGCAACAGGTTAATGCCTTTACATTGCTTTTTCACGCAGTCAACATGGGTTCAATCCTCCTCATCACACGTTTTTTTTATTATTATTTATTTATTTTTAGACCAGCAACGCTTCCTCAATTTAGGCTACAGATACTAGGTGGCCACAGAGAGCCTGACCAGCAGTCAGTGAAATGTTTGAAAACTTAACCATGATACTTTGAAGACCTACTGGCTTGGGCAACTGCTGTAGCAAGACAACACCATCAGCCGTGTTAACTTGCTACAATCATCAGCTGACTTCTTCTAATTGTATAGACTAAGTCAAGTAAATTTCCCTATGATTTATTAGCTGGTTCGTGGTGCAAATACGTAGATGAATGGTTATCATGTAGGAGGTTTCATTTAGGAAGCAGGTTCGATACCCACGTGGAGTTATTATTTGGGTATTTATTTTTTTGGTGGCATATTCATGGTCCAGTGTATGTAGCGTACTACAGACAATTTTGGCATTTAAATATGTCATGCATATTTGTATTTGTTCGTCTCAAGTTTCCATCAGAAAGTGACAAATCTGCAAGCAGCCACATCTGTCAAAGAAACGTCATCACTCGTGAAACGTCATCAACGCATCCAGTTAACATGGGTGCCAGTTGCCATGTAACACCGGTAATGCACATGTTAAACCTAGCGCTTTGGCAGCGCCAGTTTCTTTTGCTGGTGATGAGAAGCAATTGGAAACTCTAGAGAAGCTAAAGATGTTGGGTCCTAACGTGTCATTTTCCCCTTTTATCACAGAAGGTTCAGTGTCTCTTGCAGGCTGTAATGAGTGTGTTCCAGTGAAGATCCTATGAGATACTGGATCAATTGAGTCCTTTATATTGCAATCCGTTTTGCCTTTTTCTCAGCAGTCAGATACGGGAGTCTGTATGTTGATACAGGGAATGGGTCTTAACGTCTTGTCTGTTCCTGTCCACAAAGTTACCCTAAGATCTGATTTGGTGCAGGGAGAAGTTGTGCTTGGGGTACGGCCAGCTTTGCCTGTTGCGGGGGTGCAGGTGATTTTGGGTAATGGACTTGCAGGTGAACGTGTGTGGGGTTCGTGGTCTTGTCCTGTGGTTTCTACTCAGGGTCCTGCTGGTCCAGACCAGGATCTAGTGCCTGATGTTGGGGAAGCAGTGGGCATGGTAACATGTGCTACAAACAGCACTGCTAAAGCTGATACGAAGGAGTCTGAGTCGACATCTAGTGTGTTGCCTGTGCCTGACCGTGCTAATTTGCCCTCTCTTTTGTCTGATTTTGGCAAGGAACAGAAAGATTTGCCCTTGTTAGAAAAGTTTGCCCCTGGTTTTTCTGATGTTGGTGCGTCTAGTGCTGCGCATGGTGATGTTGTGCAGAGTGGGGTACTGGGGTGCAAGTCGGTTCCACATGGGGAACAGTCGGTTGGACCACAAAATGTTCAAGTCGTTGTGCCTACTAAGTATCGCAATTCTGTGCTCCAGGTTACACATGAACAGTGTGGACACCTGGCTGCTCGAAAAACTCGAGTCAGCAGCAGACCTGAGTCTGGGTTTAGTTAGGTTTTGGTATTTCTTTTCTTTAATTTATTTAGCACCACTACATTACTCCGTGCATCCATACATTGCCTACACCACTGACTCTACTGACATATTCAGGGTTTCTAATTATTTTGGGTTGGTTATGTTAAACGCTCTCAATAAATTATTGTTAAATCTTCTCTGCGGTGTGGCGTGTGCCCTTGTTTTTGTCTCGTCCTCGAGCCAGGACGTTACACAAGTCCTGGATCAAAACTTCTAAAATCACCATGCTTTAGGATTTCACACTGAGTGTGTTTCACACTGGAATATTCACAACTTTGTTTTCAGCAGGGACTGAAAAGCAAACTAACCAATATGCCAGGCATATGAAACACAGCACACAAAGGGTATGCCATGTCTACAAACACTCAACATCACATCAAAAGAAACAGATATAGATATAGATAGAGAGAATATGGAGTGTGTTGATACATATATATATACAGTATGTCTAAATATTTCTGTTAGAAGCCTTTATCTCTCATGTACCGTCTTAAAATACAGACTTTTTCTGATGCAATAACGTCAATTAATCAAGTCCATCAATTAATCAATATGACTCCGGGTGAATGTCTGTGTCCGTCAGCCATTAAGCTGGCTGAGCTTCTATGGGAGTTTGGAACGGAGTCAGGGGCGAGAGCAACCAGACAGCATTGCAATGCAGCTCAGTGTAGACCTGCCTGACCTGTTTAAGGTAATGGATGGAATGAAAACCGAAAAGTAATGTCACTTCTCCTCCAACAATTAGAATAAATTACAGCACGAAACACGGGCCTAAATGATGGAGAAGGCATTTCTCCTGAATGGGGCTCTGCAGACAAACTGCAGAGGAGCTTGTGAGGGTTGGTGTAACATTCTGCATGCTGTCTCTTGAGGAAAAGAATCTTAAAGGTCGAGTCAAAATAATGTGAGTGCAGGCCGCTTCGTCAGCCTTCTGTCCATACTCAAGGTAACATTAAGGCAATCAATGTCTCTGAGCTGAGATGCATGACAGGGAATAGGCTGAAATGTAATTACCTCTCCAGCCCTCTTAATCTTTCATTCTTCCCTTCCTCTTTCCTGCTCTATCTATCTTGCTCTATCCCCCCTTTTTCCCCTTTCTTCTGTTTCAGCACAGTCTGCAGTCCTGGTTCAGTGACCATCTATCTGTACAGTAAATTGGGAACACACAAAAGCTGAGGTGAGACTCCAGAACAGAAAGCCCCCTATCCATCTGGAGGAGGGGAGAGGGGAAGGACACAAAGGGGGGCCAATGACAGAGGCACAGCCACGGAAAACTCCTCCATTCTCTTCATGCAGTCATTACGCGCCAGTCCCCTTGATTTAAATGGGACAATTGCCCACCTCTTATCTTTCAGCTGGACAGAAGCACCAGGGTCAAAGGTCCCGGGCTCCGGAACACTCACTTAGCACAAGATGGCCCTTCAGCTTTGTGAAGCGAAAAGGCAAGTCAACGAGCCATGAGATACAGTAGATCACTATCTTAAGGTCGGCCACAAGAGTGCGTGCACAGGTGACCATCTGGTGACCAGTCGCCCAGTGACCAGGTGACCAGTCGCCTACAGATATCGGTTTTCATTAAACCAACTGGCATATCGCGGTGTCTGAGCTCAACCTGAAACCAAGGAAGGGTAAAAAATGCAGCGGTATCGTTAACAAAAATGAAAACAAACATTAGCTGCTCAATGCATCATCTGCATAACCAAAAGCATTTGCAAGTACAATCGACCAATTAGAATATCAGAACCTTTTTTGTTTGAGGGGGGGAAAAAACAACCCCATGCTAATTATAGTCTCAGCAATCTCCCCAATCAGGTCAGGATGTACCGCCAGAGGAGCAGGAGAAGGATAGGAGAGGGAGGAGACGAAGGAGGCGCTTACCTGGGCGGTGAGGAGAGAGGAAGGGGATCTTTATGGGGGACAGCGAGAGGAGGTGGAGGGGGTGCGCAGAGGAGGCCGACGGCCCCTGGGCCACCTCCGATTCCATGGCCATCATGGCGGCGGCCGCCAATGCGATCCTCTTGTTGCTGCGCACTCGCTTGATAGCCACCGGACAGCCTGGAGACAGAAACACAGACGCAATTCACCAGGGGCTCGGCCAGGTTTCTTAAACGCGAGACTGTAAAGAACTTTTTGTGGTCGGAGAATAAGTAATTTTGTTTTACAGATAGAAATTACTTTTACATATTCTTGACTTCTTATGACACAGAGGCCAGAGTCACCGCTCCAAAAGCTTACCTGCAGGCTGTGATGCTCAGCAACTCAGAACAAAACTTCTTCCATCTCACTACTGCCGAGGGCTCGACTGCATGGCTTTGCAAAGGCTCATGGGATAGACTATTTGAATGGTGCAGTCATTAACAGAGATAATGTGTTCAAACAAGAGGAGCGTTCTAAAGGAGAGTTCTATGGCCGTGGACATTATCACTGTTTAATTTCTCTCCAGGCATACCCAACTGCTTTGACACCGGAATCAATAAACATCGCCATTTAAATGTAATCACGGCTGCACTCTAGCTACATGCAGCTGTACAGTGGGTTGTTTCAACACTAACTGGTGATGACTTTCAGGATTGCGACTGGGGTGCATAGATGATTGACTAAGCAGGCGCCAGCCTCTAAGGG
This sequence comes from Alosa sapidissima, assembly GCF_018492685.1. Lineage (NCBI taxonomy): Eukaryota > Metazoa > Chordata > Actinopteri > Clupeiformes > Clupeidae > Alosa > Alosa sapidissima. Next base: position 4,020,338 of record NC_055980.1, read on the forward strand.
GAAGAATGTGTAATGACATCAGTCCACAGCTGCAGCAAATGCTTTTAAAACCCAAACTCTTGAGTACCAATTAAGCCTGACAGCACCCCCCCCCCCAACACACACACACACACAGCCACCACCCCTCTATCCCCAACCCCCCCCCCCCCCCCCCCCCCCCAGCTTGTCCCTCTGATGGAGTGGACGCCTGTAATAGGGGACGGTAATGAGGAGGCTTTTACCGACAGGAGCCAAAGCTTCTGATAAGGAGGAGAGGCAGAACTTGGCAACGGGTGCGGATGGCACCGCACACAAAAAAAGAGAAAAGGCATAATGAGTCAGTAGTTGGTGAGCTAGCAGCCCGGCAAGCACCTGCATATCAAACAGACGAGGAAACCACTCCTACATCTGATGTGAAAAGAGCCTTTTTAGCTTCCATGGCCCGCCAATGACGACAGCCCAAAATGAAAGTGGCTAAAGTCAACATGAGAGTCGCGTAAAACAGAACTGCTCTTTTATCATCCAAATGCCTGCTAATATTTAGTTTTTTTTCATTTTCATTTTGTTTTGCTTTTTTCTCTGCTCAGTGCTGTGTTCCCTCCCTTTTGTTTCCCAATTAAATAGCTGTCAACAATGCTTTCATAGAATTTATCCTCCCTGCCTCAGTTCAATGATGGGTCTATTAGACTGAAGTCATCTATCACAGAGCTTTACTGCAGGAGCCAGGGATGGGACTATAATCAAGACTCAACAAATGGGGATCCCTGTAAGCAAATGTGCCAAACAAAGGCCCCTCACAAGAGCATATGAATGAAGCTGTACAAACCATTTCCTATGTGGATTACACTGGAGAGTGTGTGGATGCAGCAGGAGACATGTCTGCTGTGATCATCCCTTATTGCAGGTTACAGCAGTACACTGAGACATTAGACATAGGTGGAGTTAGAGAAGGTATGTAGCTGGTGTAGAACTCACAACAGAAGTGCTGTGTTTGCTACATTCTCACTGGAATAAAACAGACTTTGAACATTTCCAGCCTGGAACAAAGGTTTGTTTGACAAGCATATTTTCACATAGCTTGTAGCAGAAGTGCTGCATCTGTATGTGTGGATTCTATCATCCCTATAAAATAATCAAATCCTAAGGATACACTTTTGATAATGCCGATTGGCAACATAAACCCTCTGCAAAATGGGCAGATCTCAGAATGTGCCCCACATCACAACCATTCCCCCGCATGCCTGACATAGCCAGAGGAAAAGGCAAACGACGTAGTCAGGGAGAAAGTGACAAAGAAAGAAAGCAAAAGGATAGAAAGAAAAAGGGAGAGCGAGAGAGATAGATAAAAGAGAGAGAGAGAGAGAGTGGTGGTGACATCCTAAAACAATTAGAATCACAATGCAGCTTCCCCACACTAACCCCGCACACAACCCCCCCAGAACCAGCAGCACTTTATCTAATGGGGGCGAGTGGGAAGATCTGAGGGAGTGTGGTTAGCATGCAAGAGTGTGCCACTAAAATGAGGCCACCAGGGATAACTCATACAGCGCCGCTCCAAAGCCACTGCAGAGTGACTGCAAAGACAGATGTTTTTAAAAAGACAAGTAAGAGATGGGGGAGAAGTCCTCCTGTCACATGAAGGCACAACTGGGACTAGGGATGGAAAAAAAGGAAAAAAAAAGTGACTGCAACTGCTCACCACCTCCTGAGCGATGAAAAATTAAAGCAGAACAACTTCAGTTTAACACCTAACCATGGGACATGCCACGGGTGGATGCTGAAGATGCGTGACAAGCAGCCTGACACCCCATTATTTGGACAAAGCCCTCAGTGGGCAGCTCCTGAGATGAGAATTGTGACTTATGTATCTGATAGTGGCTCACCCCGAAAGAAAACATGAACAAGACAGCCAGGCAGATCTCAAGGTGAACAAAGCAAATCTTAAAACGTCACTGGGAATACTGTCTTTTGAGTGTACTTATTTACTCCGTTATTTACCTATTTCTTTTTCATTTTCTTGTTTACTTTCAGGGCTACTTTCTTCTGTCTCGTGATCTGTGCTGCCTGAGTGAAGCACAGAAGAAAGAAAAAAGCAAACAGCATCAGTGCCTGTGCCTTCTAAATTACTCTGGCAGAGAAACTAGACACCTACTCTGTCCCTCTCTCACCTCTCTCTCTCTCGCTCTCTCTCTCTCTCTCTCTGTCTCTCTCTGGGGTGGCAATTACCGCTCCCCAGCACTTAAATGTCCAGTCCTGTCTCAGGCAAACCCAGGAAAATAAGTCTTCATTAGCTTCTTAAACTGAGATTCTGTCTGATATTTCAATAGAAGCTGCCCTCACATACAGACAACCATAAAGTTTGCACACAGAAGATGCGAGGACACTCCATGTTATTCCTGGTGCTCTCTTCTCTTTGTGCTATTTCTGCTGATGATGTTCTGCCCTCTCTAATGCTGACAATAAGTAGTGCTGGAAGAAGCCTGAGACGCCGGGGAGCTGTCCATTATGTCTGTGGTCCTGAAACAGCAGGCTAGAGCACACACTGAATCTCTCTCTCTCTCTCTCTCTCTCTCTCTCTCTCTCTCTCTCTCTCTCTGTACTCCATCCATCAGCGTAGCCCTGAGACTACCCCAGTGCTGTTCCAGTGCTCAGGTCCCCCCTGCATAGCCTCTATAATGAACTGGCAACTTAACCTATGCTTTCTTATGGCCTGTGGGAAAAAATCTTTGTGTTTATTTCATCTTTATTCTCACAGAGCCTTTATATTCTAATGTACTCCTGCAACAACCCCCCCCCCCCCCCATCTTGACTAGTAATGAAATATGTTTTTGCTAAACAAAGCCCTGATAATAATGCCGAGGGCCTTTGTTTTCTCTGAAAAATGGATCAGCTCAACCTATTCCTGGATGTGCTTTCCCACACTAATCTATGAGAGAGCTAAGAGCCTGGCCTGACAAGGAAGGGTGGGGGCCAGGGTGGCAGGGGAGAAGATGCACCACCTCACTGAAGGAGCAGATTGCACTGCCTGCTCGCGGCTCATCAGATGGAGGCCATACTGCACCGCTTAGCCCACTGCTCCGGCTGAAGGAAATATGACTTTTCCTCTGAAGGGCAAGCACCCCGGTTCCGATCAATTAGCACACACAATGGGCTTCAAAGTCAGCTGCCGTCTAATTAACTGTTTCTTTCTGCTGATTCGGAAACAAATTCTGTTTGAACTGATGTTTAACCATATGTGAGGCAATAGTCTGGATGAGATGTGGCAAATCACTTCAGGGGTGACACGCTCTGCTGAACGCTCTCAGATCAGCCAAAGTAAACAGAAATATTTATGACTGTGCTGTTGTGAAGACAGAATAAAAGGCTGCATTGATGATGTTGCATTGTGTTGTGCAACACACAGATACCCCACTTTTTAAAGGTGTCACTTTTCACGTACAGTATGTTCCTGGAGTCAAAATGTGTGTCTATCTCGCCAACCGTCTGTGTGTCTACCTCCCCCATGTCTCCTCAAGACTGGATCAATTTACTGAATTCTTTTAGCCACAATAAAGTCAATCTTTTCTCATATTTTGTTCTCATTTTGGATATTGAGTTTTCTCGGTGAGAAAAATGGAGCATGAACAGCCTCCATGAGAGAGCGTTCAGGAGCTCACTCCTGCTGATGGTCCCTTGGAGTCTCCTAAGCCTTCTTGAAGAGCAATGCTGCGGCATTCCTGCACAACGCTTCACTGCCTCATCCCAAATCGACCAATCAACTTTCATCTCAATTTTCCAGCACCTGCAATTTCATGACAAAGGGTTCAGAGTGACTTTTCACATTTCATTAGGCTCCGTCAATAACCAGAGGTTGCAAATGCAGTGAGATGAGAAATATGAGTTTAGGGGCAGTTCTAGAGGGCAGTCATCTATGGTAATTGGCCTTTTAGAGGGCAGTTCTATTTTTTGAGTTTTTAACGGCACAAGGTTGGGGTACAACTTTAACACTTTGATTGTTTTTAAGGCATTAATAGGAAGAGAAAACTGAGAAAGATAGCCTTTCTTGGAAACATCTAACGATTCAAGACCAACATGCCTAGACCTTTGTCTTTTTAATTAAATGCCTAGACCTTTGTATGAGGTTTTCCAGCATAGTAACCTGAGGTCAAAATGTTTCAATAGTGTATGGCCACAACCTTGGGCTGGACCTAGTGCCACTGAAAGTCTTCTTGATTTTGTTGGAGGGAGAGGCAAAAAAAACAGCAAATTCACAGTGCCATAAATAATTTATTCCATTATACTGCTATTCATAGAATTTTCTTTTAGGCAGGATGCTCTATTTAAATTATACAATAGGGTTTGATTGTTGTTGTTTGCATATTGTGTTAGAAAGGCATGCTCCTCATGCATAGAATAGTTGGGACAAGCACGCATATCAGCTGGCAATGGATCTGAATATAACCTCAAAGTACTCCAGATAAACATAGAACATCTCACACTAGCAAGGGCATGTTGTGAGCATAACACATGCTTGGGATGTTTTTGCTTGTAAAAGCCACTACTGCATGTCTGATGAGATCATGCACTTTAACCCATTTACTCCTGAAATGCCTGCTAAAAATGCCTATAGAATCCTATGGCATTCTAGACTAAATAACCTTATTTCCTGAGGGTTTTCTGAAAAAATACTAAGAATTGTCAACGTCTACCAAAACCTTACTATCTAAGCCTCTGCACACCTAGAAACATGAAATAAAAAGCATGCTGCGCTACGCAGCAACCAGCGGGAGAGTCAATGTTGCGCTATGCAGCAACCGGCGGGAGATAGAATGTTGCGTCGTGCAGCATCCAGCACGAATGGGTTAAAACACAGCCAAACTCAGATGAGCAGCCCTTGAGAGAAAGTAGCCTTGAAAGAAAATGGCCTATCAGAGCTGGAAATGACCACTCAATCTGCCCAGACTCAGACATTTGTTTACAGAATTGTTCATTAAATGGCAGATTGATGGCACCACCAGAAAAGGCAGTGACTGAACCTGTTTCATTCAGTGTGATATATCGCAGGAATTTATGGTTATGTCCTCTGCATTCAACTGATGGAGTCATTGGTGCAAAAGCAGGATCAATATGTGTTCCCCTAAAGACTATAAGGAGGTCACCTTAGCAATTGCAGTTCAAAAACTTCCAAATGAGAGTGATGAGCTAAATACATCATTTGAATAATTATGAGAAGAATATCAAGTAAGAGAACTGGTATTGGTTTTGATAGATTTTCTTTTCAGTAATATTATCAGCATATTAAAGATATTATTTGAAGATACCATTTTCTTGTAGTTCTGTTCTGGGGTGTTTGGCATATAAAAATACACATGCAATGACAACAGCAATGACGATAGCCACATTGTTTCTGCCTTACGGCAGTGGAAATTTTACATTCAACTGAGTACTGAGATATCTTAACATCTAAACAGAAGACAGCCTGTAGAAAGGCATGAACTATAATTTCCAAATTCTCTGCTGCATCTTGCACAGAACATATTTGCAAGGAAAAACACATCTGTAATAGGATTCATACCATTAACGACAGGAAAGACTTAGACCTACTTGCTCCTCTAAAATAACAATATTCTGATCATTCAAGCTTGAATCAGTCAGGATTACCTTTTTCTGCGTGACTCTAATGCAAACACCATTCCCAGAGAGGAAAGTTACAGTTAGTTGCATTTCCTATGTTATGCAGTAGCTGAAACTCTGGAATATGACATGTTTGTATGCCCAGGAACAGAAAAAACAGGTTTGAAATAGGAAATGCTCCGACAGAGCATGTCTTCAAAATGCTTGCGTGGTTTTCTATTTCCATGATAGACAGGCAACAAACTGCTCTGTGTGTTTTGGTATGTCTGCATGTTGTGAATCAGTGAGCAAAACATACATTTCCATTTGATGAAATATTAAAGCAGGCATGCAAAGTCTGGCCACTGCGCTCATCTCAGTAAATCCTCATTGGCATGAATGCATAACTACCTTGAGCTTCCACTGCGTTTGTGCCCACACGCCTCTGCTCCTGCTCCACTGCTCCAGATGGCTTATGCCCAGATACATGGACAAGAATATGGACTTGGAATGATGCGCATGAAACATTCATTGCTACTTTTACACGCTTTACATTATGCCTTACTTGCCATAACTTTTGTACTCCCTTCCCATGCGTAATGCACTCGTAATCATCAGAACCCCCATCTCGGCTAGCCATCCTGCCAGGGTGTGAATGCTTCCTAAGCTCTGCTGGTCGTTTAGTACAGATGACTGTCAGAGGGAGTAATACGTCTCTCGTTTAAAAATACATGATACTCCATTGAGTGCACAATTCAATGAGACCAGGCTGCTGCCATTATTAGGACCCTCACTGTAATGACTTAATTTGAATGTGCACCTATTTTCCTGTGCACAGCATGCACACTATTTACCTAGGCTTACTTCTAACAGTAAACAAGCCTGAGGGGTGGGGGCGGGGGGGCTACATCAATCACAAACACATCAGAAGCTTACACAACAATTACCTCACAACATCACATCCATCTGTAAAGCCACTGAAGTTCTACTAACAGAAGGGCAGAGACAACTGTGTCGAGCTTCAACGTAGATGAATGAGCTCTGGCAAGGGAGACTGATTACTGTTCAGCTGGGCCTATAATGATCCCAAGGACATACAGCTGAGGATGCAGCCATGGTTGTCCATAGACCTCTCCAGAATAAGTCCCGCCTCCTAACTTCCGTATCCATCCAACCTTCGGTCGTCAAATGTCTATGGGAAATAACATGGCGTTTTGAAAGATCGTACCTGTCAAACTCTGTAGGTGACAAAGTAGAAAAAGCTGCTGGGCAGATTGGCCTACACACTTCTGCCATCTAGTTTCCACTGGATTTTTTGATTTTCGGTGCCATTTAAGTAGTATAGTCTATAGTATACTACTTAAACGGCACCGACAATCAAAAAATCCAGTTGAAACTAGATGGCAGAAGTGTGTAGGCCAATCTGCCCACCAGCTTTTTCTACTTCGCTACCTACAGATGTTTTACCGGTATGATATTTCGAAACGCCATGTTATTTCCCATAGACAATCGACGCCAGGAAGTTGGATGGATACGGAAGTTACGGAGGCGGGGCTTATTCTGGAGAGGTCTATGTAGGAGATACAATCAGGAGCCATGTCCTTGCTGACCAGCCCTTTCGACAGGGACTCAGTGGATGCTGAAGTGACCAGGACAGGAGCGGGAACCTGAGAGCGGTCAGTGGACGGCCCGCCAGACACATGCGGCCATTACGCAGACAGATCCTCCCCCGCGGCATGTGAAGTGGGCCACACCGCACTCAGACAAACGCTCAATCACGCCGACAAGTAATTGATTGCTTAATTACGACCAGGACTGCATTACATGCCCACCCCTTCTGTCTGGCTATCAGCCTCCCTTCCGCTGCACGGACCTGCCCCCAGGCTTTCAGCGCCGAAGTCTTAACAGGGGAAGTGTTTCAGTGTTTCAGGGAGAGGCTAATGTGCCCTGACATGGCTGCATGAGAATGTGTTTTTGGCCCTGGGCATCACTTTAGCACAATCCATGTGGTTTACCAGCACACTGTAAGGCATAATGTTTCTCGTCAAGTTAGCAAGGTTTTTGACTCAAGGAATGAGCTACTCTTCACCTGGGTGAAATTATCTTCTGGCCAAAACATCAACTAAATATAATGGCTACAAAGTCTGAATGATACAACATTTTTCTCAGGCTTTGTACAAAAGCCAGCCATAACACACTAAGTAAAGTATTATCCATAGTCATTTCAACTAAAGGTACACCATTGTATGGACCAACTGTTGGCTGTTGGTGCAAGCCAAAGAGCAAACAAATCAAAGACTTTCAGTCAGTCTGCCCTTGACCTATGGCTAAGAAAGAATTCCTATTTCACCTCTTGGTGTGAGCTGTGTACAAACCTCAATATATATATATATAATATATATATATATATATATATATATATATATATATATATATATTGGACAATAACGCACACATATTCACACATTGCCACAGCTAGGACAATGCAAAAAGTGAAAAGCAAAAAGTCCTCCTTGACAACAGACGTCCTACAATCAGCAAATGGTGTATTTCCATATATGTTAGAGTGCGTATACATGATCTTAGGACATATTAAAATCTCCGCTTTCTCAAGAAAAAAAATCTTTGTATCCCATGGACATTTCTTGTCTGTTGGTATTATCCTGCACATTACTGTGTTATAATAATGACCTACTCTGTAAGTATGCAAATGCTTCTGACCCTTGCTCCAGACACATTGCAATAAACAGCACTTCAACAGCTCAGTCTTTGGCCCTGTTCCATCAACATTTAATTCAGTCCAGCCGAACTTTCCCTAACTAAACTCCCACACAACACACATACAGATGGTTCAGCAATTCTTATGGTTTACATGAGACTGTAAACAGTCTACTGACATTATCTCTTCACCACCGACACTGAGTGAAAAGAAAGATTAAACTCAGCAGCAACATAAAACACAAATAAATAATCAAATCAGCTGGAACTGAAATCAACCATGCTGAAAAACACCTTATAAATGTTGTCAGCACGATGGTCAGGCCAGTAAAGAGAGTGCAGGTAATACATTTCCACACAAACCTGATATGCGGCGTGGTGACACCAGCAGAGTGTGGAAATTCCTGGAGGCAGAAGCTGGCCTAGATATGCTCATTGCCATTTGATTTGTCACCAGCAGTGGTTTCTCTTGCCTCTGGAAAATTCCTATTTCTTCGGGACCAAGCCAGGTGGTCTCCAGAGCGAGGGTGTTGTTCAGGTACACCTGCAACAGCAAGACGACATGTACAGGTCGCTCATGCCTCAGAAAACGCCACACAAGACACGAGCAATACTGCTCACCTCTGATAAGATCTGCTGCCGTGCTGAGATGGCTTGCTCACCTTATACTCCGGGAGCCTCTTCTCAACCCAGCCCTTCCTAAAATGTGGGGGGAGCACCGTTCGGTACACGCGGGGGAATACGGGTACCAGCTCCACACTTGCGGATGGCTGGAATCCAAGAACATGGGGCCTTGACGGTAGATCAAACTGTAATGTCACACAAATAACACAAGGGAAATGATGGAATGATACACATGGGTTACTTGTTCATATGTTGATAATGTCAATTGTGCTTCAGGCAACTTTCACAAATCAGGCACTTTTAGGACCTTTCCAGACAATTGCATTTGTTTGTGTGTTTATTTTCCACATGGGAGCTTATTCATTGCATCATCCTTCTTAGACTGAAATTGTGTCAGTAAATTAAAATGTGAGAACACATGCCACATGTCAAAGGAGAAACATCTCACACCAAAGTAATAAAATACCACAAGCTGTATCTGTGCAAGAAAAAGACAATGCCTAGGGAAAAAAACATTTGAAGTAAAACTATCTCATTGGGTTGAAACTGTTCTGAATCAGTTTGACTAGAGTGATCAGTTTGACAGAGTGATCCGTTTCACTAGTAGCATTTACCAGTAGGCTGCGACTGATGTTCAAACAAAAAATTGTGATGATGGCAACATATCTGGTCTATTTCAAAAAGCTTGGAATAAAAACACTCACTCAAGAGATCCTCGCTCTGCTTACTGAGTCATGCCGCTGCCACATTAAAAATCTATCAGAAAACTCGGGGGGGAAACTTTTGAGATTCAAAAAAAAAATCTCTTTAAACACAAGTGCTGCATCATCGCCCTTCATTTTCCCTACTGCTTAAGCGATCCTCCCACCCTCACAATCGCGTAAATCCTGGGCCTGTAAATGTTGCTTAGTGCAATGAAAAGTCAAGGTCTACATCATTATCAATATGCCTGAGAAGTCCTGATCAAGCCCCTTTTGCATGCCCTGGTGCTCGCATGGAAATTGTGCTTCTCAGCTCTTGGAGCTAAAAAAAAAAGCACCTCTTGTGGACCTCGGAAGACACTGCAAGGCACACAGTGCATACAAATCTATCCTCAAACCGGGCCCTAGTCCTCTGTTCTCCGCACCAATGTGCCCTCAGTGCAAGACACAAAGTCAAGATTAGGACAGGGGGCATGGCAGGCAATCTGTTAACACATTCCAATCTCCACATCCACCGAATTAAATATGCACTATAATTGCGTTATTCTGAGCGTCATTTCAGCATCATTCGGTTAATAACATTGCTATGAAATTTGTAGCATCCTTATTGAATAAAGTAGGCTACTACTAAACACTTGGGCAGCAGATTTGTCTGTAATCTAATGTAGCCTACGGATGAGAATGTTTATCGTGATTTGATATGATACACATGTTGTAGATAACTTTAAAGATGATGACAAACTTTGTCGGCTATAGGTAACATTTTCATAAGGCAGTAGCAATACCTGGACATTTTGAAGTGGGAACTGATGGATGGCTGGCTCTGTCGTTGGTGGTATTCGTATCAAAGGAATGAGCGGATCACAGGACAGCTGCCAGCTAGAGAGCCCATGCAGCAGCGGAGGTGGGCGAGCGGAGAGCAAGAGGGGCGCGGGAACAGCGGCACCCACCCGGCACAGTCCCGAGCCGCTGGGGATCATCCATACCCAAGGAGGCGGCTCTGCATTCATCTGCCACAGCTGCGACTGACCCTTTAAGCGCGGAACAGGGATCATCCCTACATCCTACACCCGACGGAGTCCTCTGTGTCCGTGTCCTTAATGGGAGTTGAGGGAGAATGGGAGATACATCAAAAAGCAGATCGGACTACGTGGGAGATATGCCCACACATATCTTCATGGTATTCCACGTGTTGAAAACAGCAGAGGGAAAACGGACATAAGTAAAACAACTCTGCTAGCATATATAGAGATTCATTTTGTGCAAAAGAGGCAATCTTATGTCAAAATCTGAACTGCATATTATTAAATGTCTGCATATGGTATAAAATCGCGCTAGACAGGCTATTCTGCAATATAGTGTAAGTCTTTAATATTAAAATGCTGAACTAAACTACTTTCATTTTGTGTACTAAAAATCTCATTTTATTTTTAAATTTCATTTTTGTATAAGTGCTTAATTTGAACAGAATGTTCACGGAAATTTACGAATAGGCTATCTGCTCCAAAATATTTGGCATCAATATCAAATTAATAAATAAACCCGGCTCATTCTCCTCTGCTCTGCAGCATATGCTTGCTGTCAAAACACGCTGATAACAGGCTCTCTTTGTCCATTTTTTAAGTTGAAAACACATTTAAGATACTGCAACCCGCAAAAGCATGTGCTCCACGAGGAAAACAACCTAATTCTGGATGTAATTAAAACGCTGTCTCAGTAAAACTTACCCAAATATTATTGATGAGCACCTTATATGTCACCGATCTTTAGTTATCCATTGTAGGCAAGTGTATTCCTGATTCCAAATGAGAATAGTGATGGCTACAGTTCGTAGCAATATCCAAGAGTGATTTCAACAATGATGCGATACAAATGTTCTGAAATTGTTCTGAACTGGTATGCTGAGAAAAAGCGCACCGTCCATGGACACACGTCTCCGATGGAAAAACGTCAACGCAGCTGTCGTTTCCTCCCAAGTCTGCCGTTTGTGAGTGGATCTCAGTGGAAATCATGCAAATATGTAGACTGTCACAGATTATCTTGCGCTATGTTACAGCCTCCTCCCAGATGTATAACACCACCCAGTAAAGCAAACGTTAGTGACAAATGCGGTAGATTCTGCCTGTCACCTCATTAACACTTCTTCGTACCGAAAGAACAACATAAAAACTTCTTCACTGTCTTGGTGATTTTGAATGATGTTAAAGGAGGTATGCAAGTGCCCCTACCTGCACAGGAGCGCAATCTCACGTGCCCGTGCCACTGCTGCTGGTCTGGATGGCTTGAGCTCGGCGTTAGTGCATAACTGTTACGCCACGCGTGCGTAACTAACCAGTGCACTGGTGCGTCAGGGGCCCTACTCACTGTGAACTGAGAGAGCAGGAACATTTTTGCTTTAGCCTACCTAAGAGTGAAATGCCTTTAGTGTAAACTTCAGAAAATTACGTGACAGTACTACTTGCCTTTGAATGCATCCTAGATGAAATACAGCAATACATTTGGGTCATAGTTTTGACTGTCAAACTTGAATGAAATATTTGTGTGAATGGATTCTATGCATTGTCCTTAAAAGTAAAACGTGCATGCTATTTGGTTAAACAATATTTTTTTAATATTTGCCACTAGGGGGAAGGGGCGAACTTCTTACTTTGACAATGAAGGCTACAGTATGCCTGAGATATCAGTGTTGTTCACCACATGAGACATCACAGGATATTAATAATTACTATTTCCCCACACTAAACCTTTTCTGAAAAACCTTCAGAGGTAGACAAGTCTGTAAATGATGTGGGATTATATTTATATTTATCCACAGCTATTGGGCATCAAGGTTCATATGTACAGTATATGTTTATCTATACATCAAGGTTCATATGTATATGTGTATACTTGTTGAGTGGATATGCTTCTTTTAGCAACACAAGTTTGCCCAACTGATCTTTTTTTTCTTCTTCTTATAAGATGCATTTGTTTAACACAACAAAGTTTTACTAAAGTAAAGCTAACCATTAAATAACTTATTGTTCTTTTGAAAACAAAACACGGTCAGACCCTGTAGCCTACACAGCACCATGTTTTTCAGCTAAGTGTCTGCATTAGTCTGACTGAAGCACCCAATATTTCCAGTAAGCTTATCACTAACTATACATTTGTCTACAGTAGAAGAGCTTATTTTATATTAATTATTTTGAGCATATCCAATTTTTAATAACATCATGTAACTAAACCAGTTTATTTTCTTTTACTTCCAAATAACTGCAGGTGCCTGCACATTGATTCATTTTTTTATCTTTTTACAGAGCTGTTTTTACCCAACACATGTGCGGTTTATGAATAGTTCTGATGTTCGTCTACCAAATCACTTCACAGAGATAACACATTTGTGGCATGTGAAAATGAAATTGCATGGGAGTTGAATTATCCCCTGAAGTCAGATATTTAATATTTCTGGATTTGGTCTCCCTGACTATTCAACATTATTCCCCAGGCTCTGCTATGGCGGTGGCCTTTAAAATGGATCTGGAATTGTAATTAAAGAATGTTTTCCTGCTAGATAGGCTCCCCCGATTGGCTGAAGTGGAAGCTGAAAACACCCCTTTTCACCTCAACATAATTGGGAATACGGAGTCAAATGCTAAAAGCATGAAGTGTGGTTGCTAAGTAGAGCCACTATTATTTATTCCAGCCTTCCAGTTGGTAGTTCTATTGACATTGCACCTTCAAGTTGTTACATGTAAAATTCAGCAATTAGTTCTAGTGGCAGTAGAAAGTAGTATAACTTTATACATTACAATGAGTGATTCAAATAAAATATGCAACTATTTAATAAAAAAGTGTATAAAATGGAAACAGGTTAGAAGGCTGTCAGTTGAAATTTAACAAATCTTCCTTATGTTTGGTTGCCGTCTCATGAAGTAACAACATGGTAAAGAGCAAATGCATCGTTGTCTGTGTCAGAGATGCTTTGAACAGTAGTGTAAGATCAGATCTGCTTTACTTGATCACACAGAATGATCCTGTAACAAGGTATTTTAATACAATAATCATCCATTTTAGCAATGTTGAGATGGGCCTGCCAATAATCCAACATTTCTCAAGTAGGACACCATGAAGGGTTATCTGATGAGAACCAAATGATTGTCATTTTTAACCTTTGATGACCTTAGAAGGTAATAGTGTTATGATTCTCTGTTTTGTGCAATCTTAATTAAAATGCTGGCCTCCTGCCAAATCCCACATGCAGATGCAGTAGTGTCTAATCTAAGAGCATGGCACCTTTCTGTTTGGATAAATGATAGCAGATTAATTGTTTCTACATTAAATGCCACTCAGGGAAATAGTGTTTGCCTGTCAATTTTTTTAGTACAACCCATAATTCTGCCCAAACCCATAATTTTCACTCTCTGGAAATGGCATTCATTGCCGTTGGAGTAATTATTCTTTTATGTTGGGCCACTTTCAAGAATAATTGGTTAGAAGCTTAATGAACATGTCATATTGGATTGTTGCAGGTGGCTTTTGCCCTCTTTTTCACTGACCAGGGACATTATGAAATAAAGTAATGGTTTGTCATACCATTAATTTCCCAAACTATTTTCATAACTAACAAAAGTGAGTGTTAAAACACACACACTCACTCACTCAGGAAATTCATCTGTATGGAGAATCTTTTTTTTTGTCCATGTTCATCTGTCTCTCTGATGTGTACACTAGGAGCCTGCTATGCCATATTCTATGTTTCCCTTTGAAAAATAAGGTACAGGTGGTTCAGCAGCAGTTCAGGAGAATGAGCTGATCGGAGCTTTCCACTGCTACCCTCTGGGAGAACCTGTTTGGCACAGCAAGCCTGCTCTTGACAAGTAGTCTGGCACCCTCCACTCCAACACTAAACCAAATAAGCAATCCTAATTCAATTCAAATGATTTTCAGCACACTGTGTCAATCACGCTTGCCCACTCTCAGCTGAGAAAATCCTATCTTTCTCCTTTGTACTAATGGACTGACACTGAAGACATTATTATAGACTCACAGACTCCAAATCAGGTCAAGATGGCTTGATCTGAACCCTCTCCTTGAGAAGAAACTAGTTTATGTTGACAACATTGCACATGAAACGAGCCGCACTCCCCGTTGATAGACTCTTGTGCCGAGATAAGTGATGCTAAGAGTACTCCCAAGGGCACCCTCTAAAAATGTGCCGTGAAATCGTATGAACTCCTTTGGGTGCATCCCGTTTTAAATTGTGTACAGTGTGGCCGTAAACTTACCTCAGCCTAGACCTGAATGTCCTCAGGCGTTTTTTATGGGCTTCCATAGAAAAGAGTGTACCCGGCCCCCATTGTAGTAAACGCTTAAGTGAATCAGGGAGCAGAACAGATGCTCACACATTCCTGGAGGGATGAGTGTGAACTTGTGACGAGGTGTAATGACCAGAGCCATATGCTTACGAGGACACAGGGTGGTGGCTCCAGGGCATAGTCCAGACACTTCCGATCGTTTTCCTTTTGAAACTCACGTGTGCACATTTCCAATTCTGGAAGCAAAAAGTGTTTTGTCCACACTGGATCCCTGGAACGTGAATCACATGACCATTCTTGAATTTAATTTAATGAATTTATTCAGAATTTAACTGCTATGCAGATGCTATCAAACCAACCAAGGCCCACGCACTTACAGTAGGTCTCAAAAAATTCTGAAAATTACCAGTTGTACCTATGTTACACAGGAGACACACTGTAAAATTACTCTTATGTAAGATCAATACTTTCCAAGATACAGCCAGTTTTACAGGGGGAGGGGGGTGTCGATTTTGTTCGGCCTCTTTTTTTGTCAAAGTTCACAAGCCCACAGCGCAAGAACTAAACCATGTAGGAGGCTCAAATTTTGCATGCTGGTACATAAATAGGAATATTAGGACTCTCCAATAAGGATGGGCACATCATGGGTTTCTGTCATCGTTTTCAGATGTTTGTGGATTTCCTTGTCCACAATAAAACACAAAGCACAAGTTTTCAAATGAAAACAAAGCCAACGACAACGCTTATATATTAGGGCTGTCAATCGATTAAAAAAATGAATGTAATTAATTACATACTCTGTGATTAATTAATCTAAATTAATCACATATATAATTTTTGCTGTGAAAGTATTTTAAATATTTAAATTCAAATGAATAATTGATTAATCAGCATTAGTGACATTAAAGTTCAAAAACTCTTTTATTAATATTTTCACTGTTCAAATAATTGCCATAATAATCTATGATATGACCTAATAGTCAGTTATTTTTTGTCAAATTAATTAATCGAAATTAATCAGTTATTTTGACAGCCCTATTATATATTGTTCCTCTTTCAGGAGATCGAAAACGCCAGAGTATTGTAGATGAGAGGCACAAATGCAACAAAATAATTTTTAGATTCAGATGAATCAGGACTAGTGTAGACATGGCTGAGGACACAGCAGTAATGCACACACTTTACATGAGGCCAGTCTATATGGGCCATCGTTTGACTTCATGAATAAACAGGAAAAGGCCTCTGAGACCCTCTCTATCATCTGCTCCCATTCCTTTTCTAGCCCCTCAGACAACTTCAGTGTATTCTTCCATGAATTAGTATAGTCCATTACACTAGCAATTACCCATGCAAGCGCAAAGACCTGTGGGTGTGTGTGAGAGGGAGCTTTTACTGAATTGACAAGATGGGCTTGGCATGGCTAAATGTCACAAGAGTTCAGATCTAATCAGCCCTTACCTTCCTCTTAGGGTCTGTCAAGCGCAATTCCTCATGGCAGATGTCGATTAATCTTGAACAGCTCAAAGAGCAGAGTACTCTCTCAAACAAAGTGGACTGAAATCACCAAGTGACCAGGGGCGTTGCTAGCGGGGGGGGTTATGGGTGTTATAACACCCCCACTTTTGCTGAAACACGACCCCTCCCCCCCTTCCGTCCCCCAACTTTTGTCACGAGAATGTAGACATGCAGGGAGTCATAGACGTTGAAAGTGGGGGTGCTTGCACTTGTTGTTTCCGTGTAGACAGGCCATTGGCTACACTGGACACGCAACTGCGTTCTGTTCTCAGAGCATATGCTTTCTCTTTCTATGATCTGCAGTTTCTAAAACTATGGGCCTCCTCGACAAGAGGATTACTGGTCCACGGAGCAGCAAAGTTAAGTTATGCTGGTGCTTCTGTTCTGTTCTGTGCTTCTGCACTTCTGATCATTTGCAGCAAGATTGAATGTTAGGCTATTATGGAACCGCAAACTGAAAGAAGAAAAGAAACTAAAAATATCCCCAATCAGAAAATATATCTGAATTTGGTGACATCAACTATAGAGGCTTATAGGCAACAATTGATATGAGCGCACTATAGAGGCTGGAAGCAACAATATTTAAAACAACAAACGATTTGGATTCCTGTAACTATCCATGGAAACAGCATAGAGACTGCAAGCCTAATCCTAGTCATTGACAGTGTTGGGAACGTTACTTTAAAAAAGTAATTAGTTATAGTTACTCACTACTTGTTCCAAAAAGTAACTGAGTTAGTAACTGAATTACTCTATGAAAAGAGTAACTCCTTACCAGGGAAAGTAACTATTTGCGTTACTGTTTGCTATATGTCAAAGAATTTGGATTTTTTGAGCAGCCAGTTGAAATGGGTAGAACAGACAGGTGTTTGTAGGCTACATAACTTTTGATATTTATTAGATAGATAGATAGATAGATAGATACTTTATTGATCTCCAAGGGGAAATTCAAGATATTGCACATCAACAGACCTATGGTTGACTTCAGTCTGTGTCATAGGTTTTTGTTGTGAGGCAGAAAGATTTAGCTTTTGCTGTTTGGAGGACTTTGCTCCGAGTCCTGCTAGTGGATGGCGAGCTATCATCTGTGGTGGAGGAATCGGTGTTTTTGGCCACTAGCTTTAGATGCGTGTCTGAGATGCTTCATTAAATTAGAGTTGCTTACAACGGAAGTCTTCGCTCCTGGACATAATGTACACATGTGCGGCTGACATGCGAGCTGCCATGCTAGCATCTACCGGTGCCTGGAGTCTGGATTGAGTGCTAAGAAACTCTGATGACGGCGTCAACCATGAAACAACAAACGGTCACTGTCTAGGACCACCGAGCTGATAATTAGCAGGGTCGCCCATCACAAATTCTGACTGTCTAGTCCTTCCAGTGCTCTCCAGACTGCCAGTGAATTCTCTGGGTTGGTCAGTTATAAAGAACTGTGTTGGTGTTGCATCGTGAAGACACAGCTGTGCGCAGTTTTCACGCGGGTCATCTTTGCCCTTGGACATTTTCAGCCGGTTGGAAATTGGACTAATTTTATTTTAAATTTTTATTTATTTTATTTATTAATATGTTTGTTGTATGTCTTGGTGTCACGGGTACGCTGGCGACTACGCCGCTCCGTCCGGCATCTTTTGTGTTTCTTGTTTCTTAAATGTATGTCTTGGTGTCACGGGTAGCTGGCGACTACGCCGCTCCGTCCGGCATCTATTGTCTTTGTTAGTCTGTGTCAATGACAATGTCTTATATGTGGAGCGCTTTGGGTTGCACTCTGTGCATGTTAAATGCGCTATACAAATAAATCTGACTTGACTTGACTTCACATTACATGCACGTTCTTGCCTTTGACCACAATGAATTTGAAGTAGTGCTTATAACTCCACCTTGAAAATGCCAACTTTTCATCGGATTGCTCCTGACCTCTGCTGTTTTGTCGAATCTCTATTTTAGCTGTTGCGTGTGCTGGCAAGTGTGTAAAAACACTGGCTCTGATTGGCTATCATGAAACATGACTCTGCCTTAGCCAATCATAATAGCTTACGTCGTTATAAACCCACCTCTTCACTAGCTGTGAGCCAGGGGTGCGTACGGATTACAGAGTTTATTCAATCATAGTAACGCACCGCATTTAACGTCCAGTAACATTAACAGCGTTGTAACGACAGGAAAAGTAATTAGTTAGATTACCTCGTTACTGAAAAAATAACATTGTTACCAAACACTGGTCATTGACATTAATTAAGATGGTATATGCAACAGAATTTATTTATATGCCCTTTGCATACCTTTGCAAACATGCTTTGGGTAGACATCAAACATTTTTGAATTTGATCCTACAATTCTGTCATTATTCGGTGTCTTTTCCATTTACTTATTTTTTTTCTGGACTTTGTCTTTATTAGCATAGGACAGGGAAGAGTGAGACAGGAAGTAAGTGGGAGACAGAGATGGGGTGGGATCGGGAAATGACCCCAGGTCGGATTGGACCCTGGGTCCCCGTGGGGATTTGGACCCGTATATGGTATGAGCGCTGTAGCCTGTTGCACCACAGCAACCCCCTTACATTTACTTTAGAAATATTATAGCTTAATTAGGCTATAGCTTAGGCCTATGCATTATTAACCTGGTGATACCTCGAAACACCTCAAAATTAGGCTGTAATCTGTTAGGCTAAAGTCACATCTTATTTTAACAGAGGTAACAAATACCCTATTGCGATGTCAGCTTTTTTTTAACTTGTCTCACTGAAGTGAACATGGGTTTGTACAAATAAATGAATTAGTGAGATGATCAGCATCCCTGTTAACTAGAACTATGGTTGTGCTAACCCATTTGCACAAAACATAATTTCTGAAATATTGTCTAAATTGAAAACATCTCCATGTAGGGTAGTGTCAAGCAGTGAAGTGATAGCAGGTAGATACTGTAGGCCTACATGTCACACAAAAGAGGGACACTGCTTGCTCTGCTCTGTCCCTTCCAACTGCATTAAAATGGTGTGTTTAGCAGCCATTATTTCAAAACTTCCCAGGTGGAGAAACCCCCCGGGCACCCTCTAATATCGTGTGCACCCCCTCTAAGAAAATACTTCCAACGTTCCTGCAGGGAGTTATTTATAATATGGCTGGATTTTGGCTGGATCCATGGTTTCACTTCCCTATCCCAGAACCCCCCCACTTTTAAAAAGCTTGATACGCCTCTGCAAGTGACGCAATGCCTGTACAGAGTTAAACAGGAGCCAAACGAGTTTTGATGCATTATTGTCCCAGAGGCTCTAAATTAAAATGAGATTATGTTATGCAAGAGTGCCATTCTCCGCTGTTCCTCTTGACTGCTCATTGCACTCCTACGCAAAATTCTTGCCAGGGTTTTAACCCACTTCTCCATTTTAGATGGGCCCTTAAATATGGGTCAAGGAACGGATATCAGGTGTGGAGAGGAGACAGCTCAGGGATGTGATGGGCCACATCAGTGATTCATTACACCTGAAGCAGGTCATACGGTGAATGCTGATAACACAGCCCTGCTGGGTAACCAGAGAAGTGCCAGAGCCAGAGTAGAGTTTGATATGCCCTCTCCACTGGTGCTCGCTTCAGCGACTCCATTTGCCTGCATTCATTTGAGGCTTTAATGACACTGATAGATTCCACCAGTGACCAGGTCCCCTGCTTCTTCCCCAAAGCTACTTAAGATGACAAAAGAAATCCAAATGGGTTGCCAAGGATATGCACTGAGAATTGTGGCAGCTAATCCTAGCTCGTCCAGTGAAATAATTGTCTTCTTTAACATAATGTGTTGATGATGTTACTCCAAAAATACAAAAACCCTCTCACACGCTCAAGGAGAGACAGGGAAATGGCAACAAAAATACATCCACACACACACCATAGACCTTAGTACTGTATATTGAATGACCTCACATACCCGCCTCCAGACTTTGCACTTCTCTCTCAGTCCTCCAAGCCTGAGGAAGGCAGAGCGCCCGGTGAGTCGGTTCAGAGAGGTTTTCATCATGCGGTGGGAGTGCAGCCGCCAGGTGGATGTCCTCGAGTTGGTAATTGATGATTAGCATTTGAAGAGGTTCTTGCCCACTCTCAGCAGTGGGGCTACATTAGCTATTCCGAGCTCATAATGAAGTTAGCGTGTCCCAGTAAGGGGCTCCTCGGTTAGAACAACAGAATGAGCTCCAGTCATTTGCACTTTGTTTCATGTACCACAAAACTGATAACACATGACAGAACATTATGAATACAGCTGTGGTCATTACAATGATAAACTCAATTAAATGATGAATGTATTACAATACATGAAAATAAATCTAGATCTATTGCCATTGATCACCTTCAACCTATGAAGCATTACAACATTTGATAAAATGGCATTTATGGAGTTTTATTTTTTTTAAAAAGCAGTGCAGTTATTTTTTCAAAATAAATCAGTCTCAGCTTAGGCTACTAGAAGCCTTTAAACATAGAGATGAATTCCCTGCAGCTTGTCCATCAATGAAATTAATTGGCATCAGTAATGACAAGATGGCCACAAATGCCTTGTTGTGGAGATAATTTGCGCATTTAAAGTGCACATAAAAGAGACAAGAGCTTAAGGACACCATTAAGCACCATCCTCTGAAACATATCCACTCTCAGATACAATCATGCTTCAGTTCATATATTAATTAGCAAAATAGCATTCACTGTCTTCACTTTCATCCTCAAGCAAATCTAAGGCTGCAGTTCTACCAAGTAAATAGTTTATCTAAATACTAGTTATTCAACTGCATTGCTGGACCAATTATTTTTTTTCTGTAATTTCTTTCAGTCCAACTCACATCAGTCTACTAGTCTATGCTTACTTAGGGCAGAGCGAAACAGAGTGTCATCTAAGCACTGATATGATGAGAATCAGTTGGTTAATTAGGTGACAAATGGACATTAGCGGGGGCTGACCTTGCAGATTCAGACTTTTCAAAAGCTCCCACAAGGCTCTGGGGCTCCAGACAACTGCAAGGACACTGCAGCAGATCATGAATAAAAAAAGAAGAAAGAATCACTGGAGTGACGTTGGTCCAGCTAAGGTTCCAACCAGTGATGGGCAGTAACACGTTAGAAGTAACGCGTTACTGTAATCCAATTACTTTTTTCAAGTAACGAGTAAAGTAAGGGATTACAATTGCAAAAACAGTAATTAGATTACTTTTACTTTCCTGCAAGCAGCCTGCGTTACTGCGTTACTAAAACGTGATTTTGCCAGACAGTAAAAGAATTTGGGATTTTGCCATATGGATTTTGTGAGACTAACTCCTGACAATGATGTAGGCTATAGCTGCGCGATATAAATGTAAACAACAGACACACGTGTGCAAGACATGGAGTGCAGGAGAGAGCGCAAACATGGAGCATTTAATTCATTGCAGTTCAGACATTAAGAAAAAAACATTAACGCTGTACACTCTTCTGGGAAGAAAAATGTTGTCTACAGCGAAAAATTCCACCTCAAATCTGAGCAAGCACCTAGCAAGCCGGCACAGGAATGTGAAACTCATTGAGACACCCAGATCCCGATATGACGGCTGCAGCAACAGGTGAAAATAGAGGACGTCGCGGGTTCCCTGTAGCCTACTGGCCCGTTATAACAGGAGCCAGGGCATTATAATATTCTGGCTGCATTCACTGTGATTTGGAAAATGGGCAAAAATATAATGTGGTCTTTGCATCAGAGCATTCCAGTTATTCAAGAGGTGTCTTGGACACGATCCTATGAGCACTGTTTTATTTACTCCAGTGTTTGAATAAGGATAATATAAATGGTGCATCGAACAGGCCCTGAGCTTTACAAAAAATACTCCTCATCACAAAGGAACATTTGGGATAACTCTTCTTCAAATACTGACTAAGTGTGTTATTTGGGAAAATATGTTCAGGGAATTTTTTTTTTTAAATGCTTGAATAGTAACTTGAATGTAAATATTAATGTGAACTACCCATCATATTCAAGCAAGAACATCAAGCAATTTTATTTGTGAATGAATACATTTACAACCTGTGTAGTCATTTTGCCATTTTGTCATGCTGTGTTAAGGTTAAAAATAGATGATGTTTTAATTGATTGCATAAAAATGACAAGGGTGACCATGACTGGAATATCATGAATCCAGTTAAACTGTTATTCTGATGGTTAGCCAAATGTTTGCTTCTTCTTGTTGGTGGTTTGGTTAAAAAAGTCGGTGGACAAACAATATATCAAAGTCAAAGTCTGCTTTATTGTCAATTTCTTCACATGCCAAGACATACAAAGAGATCGAAATTACGTTTCTCACTATCCCACGGTGGAGACAAGACATATTTTACCAATTAAGTCCACAGACAAACATAACATTCAAGTAAACAATAAAAAGTAAATAAGAAGGCACATACAATGAAGAAATAATAGCAGCAAAATTGGGTTGAAATTGTGCAATTGTGCATAGACAGTCAATATAATAGTGCAAAGTCAGGCCAATAAATGGCTGAGGTAGTTCTGTTTGACCTAAGTAAGCAAGTGGCATAGTGGTGCAAGTTATGTAAGAGCAGCAGAAGTGTGTTGTGTTTTCAGGACAACAGGACAACAACAACAAGTTGCAAAGTGTGCAAAGTGTGCAAGTGTACAAGTGGAGTAGTGCAAGTAGAGTAGTGCAAGGCAGCCATTGTGGGTCCAAGGTCCAGGATGTTATGTAGCTGAGGGTGAAGGGGGTGAGGGGGGAGAGAGTTCAGCATCCTAACAGCCTGGTGTATGAAGCTGTTGGTGAGTCTGGTGGTGCGGGAGCGCAGGCTTCTGTACCTCTTCCCAGAGGGCAGTAGATCAAACAAATTGTGAGCGGGGTGACTTGCATCACTCACAATTGTGGTCGCCTTGCGGGTACAAGGATACAAGGATACAAGGAAGTTTATTGTCACATGCATATAGTTACTGGAAGTAAGAAATGCAGTGAAATTATGTCTGGTGTCAGCCTATTTGTGCATTAATGGGGGGGGGGGGGGGGGGGGGTAAAAAGTGCAGTAGAAGAGGGGTTTAGTAGATTAAGTGGCAAGGGCTGCATAAGAAAGGTGGGGGAGGATTGGGATTGGGGGGGGGGGGCACCAACAAGGAGCACCCAAGAGCAACAGGGCCAAGGAAAACTCCCTTACCAAGGAAGAAACCTTGGGCAGATCCACGGCTCAAGGGGCTAACCCAACTGCCAGGGGTCTTGGTGTGTGTGTTGGGGGGATGACAGGGGAGATGGGATAGTGTGCTGTGTATGTGGGGAGAGGGCAGTGTGCAATATGTGTGTTGGAGAAGCTTCCTCATGAGACAATGTGCTGTGTATTGGGGGGGGGGGGGGGCAGTGTGCTGTAAGTATGTTGGGGACGTGTGTTGGAGAAGCTTCCTGATGAAATAATGTGCTGTGTATGTAGGGGAGAGGGTATGTATGAGAGAGTACTGTATGTATGATGTATGTGAGTGATGACAGTGAAGATGTGTGTGTGGGCGGGAGGGGAGTGGAGCAGTGACTGTGTGTGTATGTGTAGTGTGTGTGGGTGAGGTGGGTGGTGTAAATGTCTTTCAGGGAGGGGAGTGAAGCACCAATAATCCTTCCAGCTGTGTTCACTATGCGCTGCAGGGCTTTCCTGTTGTATTCAGTGCAGCTTCCGCCCCACACAGCGATACAGCTGGAGAGGATGCTCTCAATGGTGCCTCGGTAGAATGTGGTCATGATGGCTGGTGGAGCACTTGCTCGCCTGAGTCTCCGCAGGAAGTAGAGGCGGCGCTGAGCTTTCTTCGCCAGTGATGCAGTGTTGGTGGTCCAGGAGAGGTCTTCACTGATGTGCACCCCCAGGAATGCGTCAGCAGGGTGAAGAGCAGCAGACTGAGCACGCAGCCTTGGGGGGCCCCCGTGCTCAGTGTGATGCTGCTTGAGATATTGTTGCCAACACGTACTACTTGAGGCCTCTGATAGAGGAAGTCCAGTAGCCAGTTGCAGAGGTAGGTACTGAGTCCCAGTTTGTCAAGTTTGCAGATGAGTTGTTGTGGTATTATGGTGTTGAATGCAGAACTGAAGTCTATAAACAGCAATCTCACATACTATATCTCACATACAGAGACTATATGCTCTACATTTCATGCATTAATTCTCAGAAAAGACAGACATACTGAAGCCTTTAGAGATAAACACTGAATAACAAACCAGCTTTTTAAAGGTTTAATGTTGAGAATTTGCCATTATTAAAAGCATTCCTCTAGAGGTGGGGGGCATCATTATTCCAGTCATTAATGTAGACATGCTGGAAAAGAGTCTATATTGACTGTGATGTTGAGTTATGTTAATGCCCCCCCCCCCCCTCTAGAAGACTACAGCTGTTTGTGTCCTATAATCTTAATAGAATAGCTCTAGGGAGGCTGAGAAATGAAGTCACCCATGTCTTTTATTATGAACATTTGTCCATTTTGTAAATGGGCAACATTTATGTCTCCTGATATCATTCATTAAATGAAACATTCATTTTCCAGTTAATATTTTTTGGATACAACAACCAGTCAGTGATTAATTAGAAATGTTAATTAAGGAATAAGCCCCGAGAGGCCATAGGTTACGCTGATTCTACAACAGCTAAGGGGTGTTGTTAGGCATGACGCGCTAGCGGAGTGTCTAAAAACCCCCTTAGCTGTTTTAGAATCAGCGTAACCTATGGACTCGAGTGGCTTATTGCTTTTCTAAAACTGTTGCTATAAATACCTGGCAAAGTTTCATAAAGTAAAGGCAAAGCAACGAGAAATGTAACTATTTATTCATAGATAATCATTCTTCCGCCAAGAAATATATTTCCTCTATCTGAATGGTTGCCAAGCAACGTCGAGATGCAGCTAAGTTATGGTAGCAGTAATATAGAATGGAATGCTGTCAAGGTGTATGTTTGTGCTGGATTTTACAACGGCATCGAACGCGATTCAGCCAATCACAATCAAGGACCGGAACTATCAGTTTTAGAAATATCCATAGGCCTACGCCTCCATCCTAAAGGAACATTCCAACATTTTGGGAAATTAGCTTATTCACCATCTCCCCCAGAGTTAGATAAGATGATACATACCCTTCTCGTCTCAGTCTGAAGCACCCACCGTTAGCATAGCTTAGCATAGCTCATTGAGCTCATCCAACTAGCCTATCTCCCAAAAGTAACAAAAGAACTCAAACGTTGCTCTGTTTACATTTTGTGACAGTATATTTACAATGTGTATATCTTTCAATGTAAAATGCAACAAAGCGATTTTGTAAACATATTCATGCTTGGAACTACATTCTTATTCTGGTAAAGCACTGCTACTGCTGCTACAGCTACTGTGCAAATAACTTAGTCCAAGAAGCTGCAGTGCTTTTCCTGAGTGAGAACATAGTTCCAAGTTTGTATATGCTTAGAAAAGTGCCTATTTGTACCCTATATGTTGTAACTATACAAGTCACAACATGTAAGAAAATGTTGGTGATCTTTTGTCACTTTTGGGTGCTATAGGCTAGTTGGAACTGCCCACCTCAATCAACTATGCTAAGCTATGCTAATGGTGGGTGCTTCAGGTTGAGTTACTGCATGCACGGAGACAAGAAGGGTATGTATTATCTTGTCTAATTCAAGAAATGAACACATAGGAAGGCATGAGTTCCACTTGGGCATAGCTGTTGTTGGTGGAGCACACTGTAGAGACTGAGGGCCACATGTATACGCCGAGCTATTTACTAGGCCGCCCTTAGGTAAAAGCGCAGACTGCCAGTCGCAGGAGCTGAGAATGGCAATTTGCGCTTTTTCCGAGTCATGCATATGCATTCATAGGAGGGTCAGGGGAAAGTGGGAGTTTTGTGTAAAAAGATGGGAGGAGAAGTGTAAAATGCGTCTGAGGTATTCCCCTACGAAAACTGCCCACGAGAGTGCACGTCTGTATTCACGGACATATTTCCGCCTTGTAAAAGCAGGTGTTAACCCTCTAGGCGCCACAGGCGACTATAGTCGACAAGATGCGGTACTGAATAAAACGGCCGATTTAGTCAAATAGGGTGTCATATTTCGTTCAACTTCCACTCCACTAGATGGCAGACATGTCATACGTCATCCCCGAGTCGAAAAAAGGGCACGCTTTAAACAAAACTTTCTAGCTACAGCGCATTGAATCAGTGCGTGAAATACCGGAGCTAGTGTGCGTGTGAGCCACTTTGTCAGAGCGATATTGTCAACGTCAGCGAGTATTTGCATTAGATTATCGTCTAATGGCATCAAAAAAGTTTACCTGAAATGAAGTGTTGGGTCTTCTATTCCGCGGACCCTGATTCTGAAGGGGAATATCTGCCTTCAGAAAATGACGGTGATTCGTTTAGTGAGGCTTTAGATGCGTCCCTGCCTTGCAATGATGCAGCTGGACAAAGTGAGAGTTTACTCCATAGTTTAGCTTACACCAAGCACAAACGTTGAATCGTTTGCCCAATGTCACTGGTGGGAATAATGTTTCACGGGTTCGGAGTGTTCATCGGGAAGTTAGCAGGGTGTTAGTGGTGTGGCGAACGAGGCTGGAGGTAGCATAATGTCCATAGCGCTAGCTTCTGTCTTATGAACGTGTGCCTCTCCACAATCGCGGCGACAGTAACGTGGTGAAGCCTTTGTCTAATGCCACTGGGTATGTTAGACGAGGTCGAAGTGCTCATAGGACAGTTAGGGAGGAACGTAGTGGCAGTGTGGGGAGTCGCAATGAGAATGACAGTAGGCCTAGTCCGAGCTGCGCAAATTCTCTCCACTCGGCGCGCGCGAGGCAGATCTGGCCATGCTGCTCGAATGGTGGAGGTGGTGACACGCTCTCTCCCTCTCCCTCTCCCACACACACACGCATTAGGTCATGCATAGTCTATCACAAGATGATGGGAATGCCGGCCCTGTATGGATAGGGATAGGGAGTCATTATCTCTACAGCAAAAGGCCTGCTACATAAAAAAAAATGTCAGCCATTTAGTAATGATTTACACGGTTGATTTGCTATCTACTTCCCTGATCATTTAGGACATACAGTACACTATGTGTTCCTTTTTGTGTGTTCATGTCCTTGTGATGTGTGTGTCTTTGTCAGCTAAGAAAAAAAACAAAAAAACATCAACAAAAACAACAAAAAGAAAAAAAATACTAACATTGTCTCTTGTCTTGTCTCGTCATCTCACTCCTGATCTGTGCCTTGCTGTGGCAAATGAGCATTTGAACTAAACAGGTCTTGTCTACTTGTGTTTGTGTGTCATCTGAATAATATATATGTGCCCCATACATGGAATCAGAGTGCCTACTGTATGTAGTAAATGGAAAATCTCTACAGCAAAAGGCCAGTCTACTGCTACATGCATTTGGTTTGTTTCTGCCATTTATTAGTAATGATTTACACAGTTTGTTCACTACTTACTATTTACCTGAGCATTCAGTATTGTGCAATATAGCATACAGAAGGTGAGGGACATTTTGGGGGGAAAGAAGTGGTGCATTTTATCATTCAAACATGCGACTTTTCATGAAAATTTTATAATCCAAGATGGCCGCCACCATATGACGTCATTATATGCAAATTAGATATAAACATTTAATCTCTACATAAACTTTGGGTCATCCTTCATATTTCTCTAATTTACAGAAAGTCTCTATCTCTTATCACTTTTAAGATATAGCCTTTTGAAATGAAGATGTCAAAATTGATCGTTTCGGAAAAAAACCTCTGGCGCCTAAAGGGTTAATCCAAATTGCGAAGTGTTCAAAGACAACAGAATCGGTATTCAGAGCACTTTGCTTCTTTTGCTTCTTTGTGCTACTGTATGTCAGAAGCAACCTTAACTTTTGCCGGCCTTTTTAATGTCTAACTTTCACTTTCACGTCATTAACTTAAACTTTCCTACCTGCTAGATTTGGCTATTAAAGCCTACATGTACAAGTAGTTTGAGTATTTTCTTAAGTGGAGTAGAATACTGCTCTGCATTATGTCTCTGCTTGTTGACGACGTCTTATTATGTATTGTATTATTTCATAATACAATAAGGTTACATTCGCAAATGTACGTACATCTGTCCCTGAATGCTTTGACGTATTGGAAAGAGCCAAATATTATACTGTTTGTTATTCTCTCTGTGGCACACAGCTGTAGTTGTGGCAGCATTCCAGCATATTTCTTCTCATCTGATTTGAGGTAAAATGGATAAGGTGCACTCTTGCAGTATAACATTACTTTTTGAAGTGCTCTATGACTTTGCTGTTTCTTTCATTGGCCTGAGCTGAGCTGAAGTGCTGTTAAGACCTCAAGTGAATGAGTTTAAATGACTTAATGAATGAGTTTGAACGAGTTCATTTTGGTTATATGTGTGACTGAAAGGTTGTATTGTTATTAGGAACACATAAATGGGCAGATGGAATATGTAACGTGTCAATTTAGTCTTGAAAGAATAACCTAAATGAAAGCTTTTTTTGTTAAACTGCTCCATGGATGTTCTAGTCTGCTTTATATAAAGACTGTGATGTGTGCACACAGACACAAACACAATTGCATTTCTATTCCCTATATTACATCTCATACATTTCTTTCACTTTGAAGACAAGACATCAGAAAGCACATCTTGAACTGAATTCCCTTCTCTAGGAATGTGCATCTTTCTGCTGAGTTAAGTAAGGACTCCCGGGCAGGATCTCTCGCTTCTGCCTTTACTCCCCTCAAAGAGTCCATTTACAGACAAAAGGTCAGTCAGTTTGTAAACAACTGCTCGCAGCAGCTGCCTCTTTTAGGAGGCTATAGGCATCCACCATTGGGATGCTGTGGTGCTATAAGATATGGCAAGGCTTCCAAACCACTCTACACTTGTAACATTTGAACTCTGTGACCTCAAATCCACGGTGGATTATTATTTGTTTGGAGGGGGGTAAAACAAAAACTGTGCATATTTCATGTATGTGTTTCTGTAATTACTGCCCCTTCTTAAATGTAACACTTTGACTGTACTTGCATCAGTCTGACTTCATACAATTTCCAGCAACAGGCACTTTGCATTTTCCAGCATTTAAATGAAGGCCAGACTGGATCTATATTTGGCATTTGGTATTTTACATGAACTAGGGATGACTATATGAAAGAACATTCTACCAAAAAATGGCATAGCAAATAATGACACCTGGCCTTTATTTAACTTAAAAATTCATTCTACAAGTACAGGGCAGTCCCAATTTAAAATGAGTTTGTTCAAACTGAACAAGAATTCAACAAGGGCTAATATTTTGTGTGTGTGTGTGTGTGTGTGTGTGTGTGTGTGTGTGTGTGCGTGTGTGTGTGTGTGTGTGTGTGTGTTGTGTGCACACTTGCACCGGGAGCATGAGAGACAGAAAGAGCAAGGGAGAATATCTGCAGCCATTAAAACAGCATTTTTGAAATTCTGATGATAGAGGACCTTAGGTGTGATACTCCATGTAATCCCCAAATAGACTTTTTATATTTCCCACGTCCTATTCAACCGCAATCAAAAACTGTGGTTGTCTTTTTCTGTATCGACCATTTTTAATAGGCAATTACCTGTTAGTACAGAGTTTGTCAGCACTGCAGTTCAAAATGAATGGCTTGAAATGTAGAAAGAAATGTTTTCTCATCCTCTATCAAAATTGAACAAAGCAAAGGTTACGATGCATCCGCCTGTACTGATAAATGACTTCCTATCCCAAAACGACAAAGTGCTACCACTTGAGTAATGTGCAATGCCATTTTAACTTTTGAGCATTTCGTTTAATTTTATGCTGACATGGGATTTCTGCATCAGTTGCTTGCAAGCTCTAACCTACTAGATAATTACCATTGTGAACCTTTAACACGAAATAAAAGTGTTCACGAGTTCAACAGAATCTCCATGGTATCTGGGTTTCTAATATCACATAAAAATGAAAGCAGGGAGAGATTAAACTCTAGTCAAATAGAACGTAGCTGAGCATAGATTTGTATGTACTATGATGCTAATTAAACTCTAAGGTGCTCCCTCAGCACACAATAGCCTTGGCTCACTAACTACTCTTTGTCCATCACAAAACATTTCATTTTATATGACACACCAAAGTCCACTTATTTTTCGCGCCATACATTCTTAGTTATAGTCACAGGGATATGATGTAGCTGAAGCAATTCAATTAAAACAAAACATAGATGTGAATGTGTATTCATGATAGAAAAATACCACACTTCATGAAATCTTCCTCAGACAAGATAACCTTGAACTTGCCACAAAATGACAATTTATTAATGGAAAAGTTTTTTTTTTTTTTTAAAAGTCCCATTCTACCACAGAGTATACACTGTATCTGTATCTGATGCCTGGTAATGAGCCTTATCATTTTAACCCGTCACAGTTACTCAGGATAAAATCCCTCTCTGAGCACCACAACATGGTGTATGATGAAGGCACTTTCACTGTGCATCTTATTAAAACCAAGCCACTCATAAATCCTGTTGGCAGATGCCTTTGGAAATAAACGAGGCCACATTCTATCCCTCTCAGGTGCTGGCTAGATAATCTGATCATTATTTCAGGACCAAAAATATTCCAGTTAATTCTCTGACTATACAAACTGTACCACCTCTACTACTACTGTACAAAACACTCATCACACAAAATGTTTCACAGCAGAAAGAGAAAGTACCATACAGGGTAATCTGTTAGCACATATCTCCAGGACATTTCAGCCAACCAATGATCTTATGATTATCCATGTCTTTCATTTATACAATACCCTTAATAACAAATTGAACTAAGATGAAAACTGGGATCTTACCACTAGACACCTTTTAACTGTGCACCAGATACATTCCCTTTCATTCCCTTAAATTCACACAGGGCCTCGCACCCCCTTGAAAGCGGGAGAAGACAGCGGGAGAAAAAATTACGTGTAGGTGATAAACCTGGAAAAAGAAGATAAACCTGGAAAAGGTATGTTTTGGTCCCGGTGATTATTTGTGAAATTGTGCAAACGACAGCCTTTCAAGGCATTTCAAGGAAGGAGTGGTAGCATGCAAGCTCCCAAACTGACCCAATAGGTCTTTGGAAGGCATCAATAAATTGTTGGGGAGGGTCATGCGTTTTTTCTCAATCACTTTGGAGGGTCATAGAAAAAGTCTTGCTGGCGAGGGAGGGTCACGCCTTTTTTGACTAATGCTCCCAAAACTCCTCCGGTAGCCCCTTAAATAAATAACGAACAGTCCCTAAAAGAATATAGGTGGAATCCCAAACTTGGTGATAAATAAGTTACACATCATGGAGGGTGTGAAGTTACTTTCCAGAGGAGGTAGAAGACTCCTGATTTAGTTTTCTTTTTTCTCATGTCTGGGTAAATTTCCCAGAAAATAACTGCCACTTGGGATGTGATGAATGAGTAGAGAATCAGTCATCTTGTTCACGATCTGATCCATGAAACAGTTCTCCAGTCATCAGCAAGAATTCATTTCATGTCTTGCACTGATGTGTTGGCAACACCTTATAGTAATACATTCCTCCATTTTCCACAGCCCCAAGTTATCCATGCAATTTTGGCTGATTCATCATACTTTGATCTATTCAGTACCTTCCAAGAATTAGATTAACTTCAGGGGTTGATCATTTAGATGTGGACTCAAGATCAAACACATTCGTGAAGAAAAGGCTTACAGGCATACTGCAAAGAGCCATTTTCTAAAAACAACTCCTGCTCTTCGTCATTTTTTTTTTCAAAATATCCTGTTCTGACCATAAGTCAATTGAATGAAATAGAAACAATATGTAACAAGATAAGATGATGAATATTGTGGTACAAAATACAGTTAATTTCGGCCCTCGTAATGCCGGTGTAATTTTTACATATTGGTAGGTTGGGACACGACTGGGTTGAAAACGAGTATGTAACATATAAAGCTGGGTTTTGAACTCAGTATGAAAAGAATTGAAGAAAAGAACAAGTCAGGTAATTTGTTGAGGCTAGGACTTGTACAAAATGTACAAATTTGGCAGGTAGAGACAGGTGGTTACACGAAAAGGAGATGACCTTGTTTGGAACAATGGATAGAAAAGAAGGATTATAATGAAGCAGAGACAAAGCTTCCTCTTAGATTTGCCAAGGATGACAAAGAGAACAAATCTCAGCAAGCAGCCTGCAAGTTCATCTCACAAGAGTTTTCTTTGCAGAAAAGAGAAGGCAGTATTATCCAAACACTACATCTGGGACCTTGGCTTGGTGTGCAGATCTAGAATCATGAGGCTTGCGTGATGAACTATTGATGAAGCTTCCAATATGGGCCCATGACCAGCAGACAGAAAACGAATTACAGGGGGAAAACTGTTATGATGGAGGCCATACTACATTGTTCAGAAACTCAACCAGCTTGGCCAAACTTAGACAGATTTAAGAAATATAATGCACTCTATTTGCACAAACCTTCCAATTATGCAAACAGCGAGCACCAGGATCATGTTGGTACTGTTGATTGTGTGATGTGAGTGCCACAGGATATGAGAAATAGGTGGTGATGGTGGTGGTGGCAATATCTCACTTTAAATGCACACACCTTCTGCAGCGCTGCAGTCGCAGACCAGCACATTCTGTTCCCTGATCAAATCCATCAGAAGGAGAAAAACAAATCCACCCCCCAGGAAGAACTTGCTGGAATGCCAGAATGCCATATTCACACGAAGAGGGTGGCCAACGTACAGTTGTGTTTGCGACAAGAATTTCTGCCACAGACACCTTCCCAGTAAATATAATCAAGTGTGCCAATACCTGTTGTGGTGATTTTGCGTACCACCTGTCCTGGCAATAAATCTGGAAGGTCTGTCATGACACATCCTGCGCCCAGCATGACAAGAGTGAGATCCATCATTTCATGCTTTTTTTCTGGGTGTCTCTCCTCTAATATGCACAGAGGCTTTGATCTGTTTCACATTTCAAGTCATTTACTCCACTCCTCATTATGGACACTTTCCTCTGCAGCGGCTTCAAAAGAACACCTCAGACTTTTATTCTGTCAAAAACAGGTCACCTTGTGTGCCATCTCTTTTAATACCCATCCAAATTATAGACAGGAATACAAATCACTGCAATTTTTATGCAACCTTTTCCGCCATTTGTCTTTAATGTCCACCAAGTTGTGAGGCATCTCGCACACCGACGTATGAAAAATACATTATCCTACCTATTGCATTGTGGGGAAAACAAGCGCTTGTAAAGCCACACTAAAAACAAGCAACAATCTCCCTTACTTATTTATCGCCTGCCACAAAACTGGACAGCGTGGCGCAATTCACCTGTCTCTCATCCATCACTTAAAAGCAATAACTGTGGAGGGGTCTGGGAATGAGCACCGGAGCTGTCGCTGTCCACTGCTCTCCGCCGCCGCCTTGGGTCAGTGGGACAGGGAGGGTCGCCGTCTGCCGCGGATATCAACTATAACTCGGCGCTCGGGGACTCTGCACAATGGGAGCGCCCTCGCATGCCTGGTCCCATTCCGTTCGGGTTCAATCGGTGAGCACGGCCACCGACTTCAGCGATGAACTCCCCAGATGCTGGAGCTGCCGAAGCAGCGCTAAAAGCAATCTCTCTCTCTGTGAGGAAAACACAGACTACTACTGTGCCACTGCTGTGCTGCAAAATGGCTGAGCAACAGGCCGTAGCCAAATCAGCGGTCAGTGTGCTCCCCTGCGTCTATTTAGTAAGGCATGGTTTGTATTATCACTCTTATTATCTGGTTAATATTGTACAATGTGATGGGAGACTGCAAAGGTCCTCCATGAACTCCTCACATACTGTCATTATATTACAAATACAGTACACTACGTATTTACAAGCAACTCAGCTTTTTACAAAATTCAGAGTCTGCAACGTCTCCAGAATAAATGTGCTTTAACCAGAGCTTACAATTCACAAATACAAGGACACGACAGAGAAGGGAAGCATTCTCTCTCCGTTCGCTCTCTCAGTGTTATCATGTGTACCTCACATGAAAGATTAAACAGGAGCAGGAGCAGTGAAAAGGGAACAGACTGTGGTTGAATAAGCTTGTGTTACAATGCCAATACAATTATAAGAGCTAATGCCCCTGAGGGAAGAGTTAAGTAACAATAGCAGGAGACCAGCAGCCAGAGCTTCATGGGTTCTTTCTGCACACACAGGGGCCTGTTCCTAGATCTGTGCCCGTTATTCTGAGGGTGGAGAACCCAAGGCATGCAACTCTCTCAGCAGTCTGTCTCTAAGCATGGCCTGGGGGTAGAGACCGTGCAGGGCTTCTCCGGAGTGTGTGCGAGTCCACTGTTGGTGCCTCTACAATTATCCCTTTAAAGCCCGTAGGATTCTGTTCGATGCACTTACAGCAAATTCGCCCCCTCTCCGCATTCTACTGAACTGCAGTGCCAAAAGCGCACACACACACACAGGCATGACCGCTGTGTAGGTGTCTGCTGGGAAAAAAAAGAGATGAGTCGAAGACTTTTCTCTCTTCGGGAGTTTTTTTCCCCCCCATCAGTCTGCCGAGCGAAACTGCATGCGATTCCACATTCAGACCACCGCTCGCCACTCTAATGCCAGGCCAGATGGATTCTTCCTAGCACCCCTCTCTCTCACACAGACAGAGCGAGTGACCGCAGGCTGATTTGATGCCAATCCAAACCTTTCAATTAGACCTAACATCACTCACAGATGTGCTGCTACCACACACACTCTTCAATCAGGCAAAATCACCTGTCAAATTTCACGCTTTGTCACTTGGGTAAAGGATGGCACTGGTCCTCTAAATAACTGCAAATTGAATTGCATTGTTTTTGTATGTGTCTGTGTCTGTTTGCATCTATTATTTTGTCATTTTTTACACATACAGAAGACCATTTCATACATTACAGAACACAAACTAAATACAGGAAAAAGAAGGAGAAAATAGAATAAAAACTAATCATAATAATAAAAGAAACACCTGAAGATTTGTTTACTGGCAATGATTTAATTGTAGAGAACACATCCTCAGTGAAATGCTGATTATTGATATGTTGTGGAAGCTGATTCAAAACAGATTCAAACCTTCAAAAAGATGTGGTATTAGACTGAGAGGTTTATTCTGATGTATAAAGACTACCATAAAATGCATAAAAGTGTCTCGTAATTGCTGATGGGTCACAAGTTAATAGCCATTATTGTTCTTTGTGCTAGTATGCTACTTGGCCTACTCCCAAACTCATTTTTGTGTTAGTATGTATAGTTGTTAACTTAATATAGTTGCCATCATTCAAATTAAAATGATGAAGTAAGGCTATAAGTAATTTATTCCAGAGTGATGATGTTTATGTAGTGTTTCTCTGTGTCCTAATTATTCTTTTAATCCTTGAAAGTTTGATTCTATTTCTTTCTTTACATGAGTAGTATGATACAATGTGTCCCCTCAAATTGGCTTTTATGTGCATCCCAGAATGTAGATCAGGATATGGTTATGGTAACGGAAACAATACAGACACATAAAAACACAAAGAAAACATACACACAATTCAGACAACATTTACATATCAAAAACGCACTACAAAATTCACAACACAACGGAAGTGTTTCCGGGGGACACTTAAAAGTGAAGTACACGGCCCCAAGCTGTGGCGCAACTGGCTGGGGCACCTGCACCGTAAGCTGGCGACCCGGGTTTGATTCCCGCCGATTCCTCGAGTCCCGCACATTTTAATGGCACTTAAAAGTGATGAACACCTCTCCTTTACTGTCTGTGCATATGTAGTTCGCTACCTATTAAGAGGTGTTCATCACTTTTAAGTGCCCCCCGGAAACACTTCTGTTGTGATTTTTTGTTTCTGAATTGCGTGTTTTGAATTGGCAGCTCGTTTCTGAAATGTAAATGTTTTCTGAATTTGCAGTGTGTTTTCTAAAAGATGTGCACTTGTTGTCAAATGAAGATGAAAATGTTTTCTTAAGTTGTTTGTGTTTTGTCTATTTGAACGCATTATGTTGATTTGCATCTGTTGTCATAAATTGCACATCGTTTGCACCTGTTGGCTACCGTAGTGATGTCTTTTTGTGACTGCATATGTACATACTGTAACCTGACGCCATCAGCTTGTACTGTAGTGTGCCTCCACTCCTCCTTTCCATTTATTCCCTACTTATACACCATTTTTCAACATAAATGTACTTTTTATGTTTATATTTATATTTATATATTTTGTCTCTGTAATATTTCAACAGCGCACCAATGTAGCTTCCTCAACTAACTATGTTGTAATTTGTTCTCTTTTTTTATCCCAAAGAGGAAATAAGTAAGGGATAATGGACGACACGGTGTCTGTTCACAGAAGTTAATGCACGGTCGAGGTTGTAAAACGGCCCTGACGCGAAGCAGTTTAAACCTCGTAAGTGCATTAACTTCTGTGAACAGACCACCGTGGAGTCCATTATCCCGCTTATTCCACTGTTGCCACTTGCGTTGTGTTCATTTCCTGTTACAATTTAAACATTTTAATCGCTAAAACTTGTTTTGTTTGTAGAACTACTTTCTTCCAACACATATCAACTAATTTCTTAACTTGCAGGACAAACTGCCGTTACTAGTTCTAAATGGATGGTTGCTACGGCCAAAGGCCAGTCGTTAGTTGTCTCCCGTTGTCAAGCGGGCGTATCCCAAGATTCTGATGAACTTTAGCTTGGAAACATCGCTATTTTACTTAGCCTGCTGTCATCCATCTAGCTAAAAGCCACCTCCGTCATATGCTACAATGTTGCCATGTTCTGAACGTCTGCATTTTACAGCTCAGATGCAACTTGACAGTTCATTTAAACTTCACAACGAGTTCGGCAAATTACTATACAAGTGTGATACGGCCCACAAAATGGATCTTCTTCATAGGTGTGCAAATAACATACGGTTAATGGTCGTTCTAAATTACGTAGGACAATGGGAAATTCAACCAAGCAGTGGAATAAAATACAATACAGGCAGTCAGTTGTCAATATGAAGTCAGCAAAAGGCATCTTGTTGAGCCTATTTCAATCATGGTCAGTTTCAAACAGTAGGCTAGCGCACCTGGATTTTATTTGTCACATGGTGCGTTCTCTCTTCTCTGCCAGCTATGTGTAGGCCTCTTTCCTCCAGTTCTTTTGCTGCTTCTGTTGGGTTTGCAAAAGTCGTTGTACTTCTGTCATTATTGAAGATTTTTAGCTTTGCTGACCAGTGCAAGAATGTGCGCCTTGGTGTTTGGAGCCGTCACTTGTTCCCTCATGGGTTTGTACAGTGATCTCTGTTGTCAAGTTGATCTGTGCGTCTTTGAACATCACCTCTTTCTTGTCCCGTGTCGCTTTCAACACCCTTCCTTTTGCATCACAGTGGAGGAATGCAGCAATAATCGGTTGTGCAGAGTTTTGCCACTCTTTGAAGCCGTGGTGGGTTTGCACAACATTGAGTTCTCACGACACTCCAAGGACCACAACAATCAGCTGATTAAGAAAGGAGGTCATGTTGATAGCTTCACTTATTTTTAGTTATGTTATAAAAGCACAGATTATTCTGCCTGGATTTGCTTTCCAAGAGGTCCATTTGTTCAGCAAGTTTATCACTTTCAGCACCCTTTTTTTTTGAGTTGAAGAAAGTAGCAATAATTGGTTGTGCCGCTCTGACACTCTTTGAAGGCACAGTGGGCTTGCACAGTACTGAGTTCTCCCTACACTCCAACATCTTTATGCAATTCGCTGTTTTCTGATCTCTAATCTCAGCATCGTCCATATCACTCACTCTGACTTCCAGCTGATCCACGGCGCTTGTCACCAAATCCAAGTTTCTGTTGCGTTACTGTTTTAATGCCTTGCTCTGTGTCCTGTCAAAACTCTTTGCATTTGGAACTTTTGTGAGTTTTTCAGCTCAGCACACTATTGTTGGATCTTTTTCTGCTATACTGTGCTTGCTGTTTGCCGTTTTGCGACTTCCTTCTTTGGCTGGCATTTATCAAACATTTATCAAAGTACCTGAGAGAAGGTTCATTCCTCACCTTGAGACGATGGCAAGCATATTTCATTCTTTCATGAAGAATCAGAGTTTTGATAATGTTTTTAAGTGGTTAGTTACAGCTGCAGCCATGACACCACAACCTATCTGTGTGTCTTGATAATACTATGAGGTTTTGTTGATATGCTATGGATTTAAAATTACACCAATCATCATCAGTGCCTGTGACGGCCTCAAAACTACCACTTGGCTGGATTGTTTTATGTGAGCTAACTCGTTTTGGTGGCTATTCTACACAGGAAATGTTTTTCTGCATAGTCTGTATCACTGCTAGATGGCTCAGTTCAGCACTATTGTCTGAAATAAGCATCAGGTAATGCCTCGAAATACTCGACAAAACACCAGATTTAGAGTCAACAGAACCTTTGCATTGTACACATGAAGCATTTTACCATTGTCTCTTAACCATGGGGAGGGAGAGATAGGAAATCTGCACAGACTGCTGTGATTTCAAATGGAACACGGGTGCTGTCGATGGTATCTCTTTGTGAACTGAATATAATGAATATCTAAGAGACACAACATGCTTTAGAAAGATAAATATCGCACGCATCAAAACAGTGGAGGAACCCACATCGCATATGGATGAGGCCTAGCTGAATGCTTTCTTGGGTGACAGCAGTGGAGAGGTATGCTTTCACCATCAATTTCCTCCCCCCAATTATCCCCCTCTTTGGGCTTCAACAGTTGTATTTTTCTTCTGTGAGACCACAATTTTTCATTCATGCTTAAGGTAGGTTTGATGGGTGGCAGGGATTGCAGACAAATGTTATGGTTAGCCCATCCAAGCTCATTTTCGCCCTGCCATGGTTCCCATAATATGTCACAGTGGCTCATGGGTTTGCGGTCACCATCACAACAGTTTGGAGGGATATGAACAAAAATGTTGTTCCACAAAGATGACAGAAGGATATCATTCATCGGCATGCTGTCACCCAGTGCTGCATAGAAAAAACAAGATACCAGAGCAAATTCCTCTGACTGGATTGGCTATTCCTAATTGAACAAGATATCACTGTCACTCAACACCATATGTTCCCCACAGGCCATTGCCATGACGACATTGTGATATGTCTGCTGTCTATGTTTATGTGTATGGTATTTAGCTTTTGTCTAACATGCAGGTTAGGGATGACTTTTTCCCATGAGTGATTAACAAGAAATGTCACCATACTGTAAATGTTTAAAGATAATTCTGTGCTTTTTTGAGTTAAATTTGGGTTATAATTTGTAAATGCTTTTAATTGATCAAAGTGGTATGATATCTCAGCTATCTCTAAAAGCGTGCTTAAGTGCCTCAGAGAGGGGGAAAGGAGATGCATGCTGAATTTGTTTGGTAGCCACTTCAAAAGAGATCTGACCTTAGGCCTAATGACTGGCGACTCTAGGGACGTTCATTAGAGAGGGTTGAGTCGCACTTAAAAGCTGAGGCAATTACATAATCGCTGCCTGCAACAGCGGACACGTGAGGCAGCGTGGGTAAAAATTACATGAAGGCGTGTGGGATTTTCGCCCGAGATCAAAAACAACCCCAGTCCATTACACATGTCTTTACATGGGGAACTCAGACTGGAGTACACACAGAAAGCTGCCATGGTCTTTGGTTCTGTTAGCTAAGGGTATTTTTTTTTGGTCATTATTTGAGAGTACACGGTTTCGGTTGGTCTCGGCCGCTTGGCTTATCGTTGCCAATGAATGCTGTGTCCACTCACCGGGGGAGTGGACATGACACTGCAGCCCTTTGTGCTTGTGTGACCATGCTGACGTCCGGACCTGCGAGCCACTAAGCTGAAACATTGGCCTCAATTCTCTGCTCACACTACCGGAGCTCTGACAGGATGTCTGTCAACATCTCTGGACTGCAACACAGAAATCACTTTTGCCATGAAAACACCCCCCCTCACAAATGTAGCTCCCTTGAGTGAGTCTTGAGGCGATTCCTCTGGGAGTGGTAGGAGCTTCTCTAGGAAAACTACAGGCTTGGGTGCAAAACATGAAGCTATGAGGTGGTTGAGAGCATGTGCAGACACACAAAGGGTTTGCGCTGATTAATGTGCAGTATGTGCCTATACACCCAGAAAAAAAGGACCACCTGGCAAAGCCATCGGAAACATGCAAACAGATTGTCAGGAGAGAGAGGGGGGACAGAGGATGTTGATACTGTAGAGGTGGGATCTCCTGTAGAAAGAAAGCCAGCTGCCAGGTATGAATGATGTGGACAATATATAAATAGAACGCAACAAATGCCATCTGCTTTCTCTGGGTCCCATACAGTCCACCCACCCACCCCTCTCCATTCCATATGCTGCACTTCTGCTTCAGTCAATCTACAGTTCCCCTCATGGCGCTAAGTCACTGTACGTGGGAAGAATACGGTTTACGTCGAGCGTGCCCGTAGTTTATGGCCACGACTGAGCGCGCATTTGTATCCACAGATACGCATACCCATACAATCGTTCCAACTCAACTGTGAAATTGAGTTCCTGCTCTGGCTGAATGAGTGTCTTTGAATTATTGTTTGATATTTTGTCGTCCTGTTGTTGATATATGGAGTAAATACAGGCACCTCTGCTCCCGTCACTCACAGGTCCTGCTTGCTGAAGTGCCCTTCTCTGTAGATATCCCGGCCTTCACTGTGTGACTTCTAGTGCTTAGTCATGCAAGTCAGTGTGTTATAAGGTTATTTTATTTCACTATATTGAATTTAATGCTCATTTATTTTCACATAAATCTAATCTTTTCATCTGTAACTCACCGCCCTTCTGCACCCACAGATAAGTATTCATTATGTTTAGAAATTACAACATCCTGCGCTGTGTTCATTGTATTGCCATTGGTCTGGATGGAAGCTATTCATCTTGTGGCCCGCAATCATTTTCACCACACCACTCCTCTTAACATCTCTCGGATCAATCCAGCCATCAGGGTGCTTTTGCTGAGCCGTGCCTGTGCGCTGGTTCTCTGGGAGAGAAGCGCGGAGATGAGAGCCCCTTCAGTTTCTCCTCTCCCATCTCCCCACACACCAGGGAGGGGAATCCTATGAAATGTGTATGACAAAGTACACTAGAATCGCAAGAATCGCTATGTCTTTACAACGTAATACTCACTGGGAGTGTGTCACGGAGGTAAGTACAGGGAAGGTTAATAGACTGGGAGATGCAAACACGCCATCAAGGGAATGGCAGGACTTTATGACAGCGGAAATGCCTGCGGCAAATGTTGATGCACTGTTAATTCAAAGTGCATTCAACCAATTTATGCATGTGATGACACTGCAAATTAGAAATAATTTACGTCTTAAAAGGCTACATTTACATCCCAGTATGAGTCATACATCTTGAAGGGAGCTACACTGAAGGCACTGACCATTCATGCACATATGAATGAGATGAATGACCATATGCTGGTTTGTCACTGCGCTTTGACTGCATTTAAAGTAACACTAGCCAACAATGTCACTTTTTGAGGAATTTATTTTTTTATTATTGGAAAAGGGCCTACTTTTCCATATTCAAATTTATCATGATTGTATAGCAGAAAGACAGATACACACACCCCGTCACTCCCATTAGCCATTCAGGCTATGCACTCGACATCATTAGGCTACTATGCCATAGGAAGCCAGTTAGTATGTTTAGCTTTTATCAACTGGGTGGCTGTTGGTGTTTAAAAGGTTTTGGGATATTTTGGTGGTACTCCACTCACTAGCTTTAAACCAAAATCTGTGATATTGCTTTAAAGGACTATTTTTCTCTGTATGGTCAGTGTATTGACTCTAACTCCTTGGAAAAAACTGAGAACCTCATTGCTTTTAAATGCCTTGTCCCTGTGAGCTGGGACTTCAAAAGATAAAGTCTTCAGTGAGGCTCTATAGCCACACACAGATGGCAATCTGACAGTCTTTCACTGTGTTCTGCTTCAGCACAGATGTCAGACAACATTCATAAGGGAGACAGAGCCCATATCTCCCCAAAGGCACCATTCAACCTTCTTTGGGTGCAGATTTGATCAAAATGATCTATGATTTGTTGTCTTAAGGTTACCAATATGACGACAAAATGCTATTCTGCATCTGTGTAACCCAGTGATTTATAGAACTGCACTAGTCTGGTACTGGATACATTTCTCTTTTCTCTCTCTCTCTTTCTCACTCTCTCTCTCGCTCTCTGTTTACTATGTGGTATATACTGTGGCATGACCCAAATATTCTCCCGAGTGAAACACCATTTCATAGCTTTTGCTTTCTCTGAAAAATGTTGACGTGCTCAAAAACGGGCTGATGTGCTCTTCTCTTTTTGTAACGGTTTCCAGAATTGCATTAGTGGGTGTCTGGGATAAAACGTTTAACACATTTGATTATTGAAGAATTTATACTAGATTTTAACAGTGCTGTTTAAATGTGAGCAGGAAATACACTGAATGCATGTTTGTGATAAACACAGGCAGAACAAGATATATGGACACTAACTATGCATTGCCCTTTCTGGAATGTCTCATACAAACTGACCTCATTGAGGCCTTTTTCCTCAAACAAGGCAAAATTGTTCAGAGCAGATGATGGCAGGGCTTTTGGATTGGTCCAGTAAATTGGTGTCATTACTCTCCATGTCTCCTTCTGGGCCTCGCATCACTTGTACTCACTAAGAACAACAAACACTGCATGCGTTTGGTACAATGCAGAAACGGAATGCATCTCAAGTTTGTCCTTGATAGAACTTAATGATCGTCAGAAAATGGCATATTTATTAGACTGGTTTAGCATGTTTGATTGTTCAGGACATAGTGTGTCAGAGACAACTGAAAGCTACTGTATGCATGACCGACATGTTAAAAATGAAGAAGCCTGTAAGTGCACACAACGGTAAGCAAGCCTGCAGAATCCTCTGCAGTTCAAAGAGGAAAAGGGACGAGTCCTAACTTATTAAAAGATTCACCGGTACATTGCAATGCAATGCAAGCTGCATAAGTACTCACGTATACATGACTGTCAACATGTCAACTGTCAATACATGTCAACTGATTGACCTTCATTATTATGAATGAGCATTGTAACAATATGTCAACCATTTACCAATCATACATACTTGAATGACTAATCAATTTGGCTAGATAATTATCAGATAATAGCATGGCCACTAACGTCTACTGAAGTAAAACAAAAGGGCCATTTGTATCCCATTATAATACTGTATGTACAGTAATAATGCTGCTGAATAATACCTCTCGTAAAATATACTTCTGGTGAATCCTAAATGAATTAGATCATGTGGTGTCTAATTTATATACAAATTTACAATTTTGACATATAGAGAATGCAAATATCAGACTGAGTCATAAAGGTATCATATTATATCCATTCAATTTTTTTAAATATGCTGCATGGCTTTATCATCACCTGACATCTCTGTCTCAGTCCAGTTTCTGGACAGACATGATATTGTAAGCAGAATGGGCATTTTTTAACAATCATTTTTCTCCTCCCTTCTCTTATCTTCTCTGTTAAGCACTTGACCTCTCCCTCTCTCCACCTCAAGGTTAGAATAAAACGGGATCCACACCTGAGAGAGCACAAAGCCCTTTGGACCTTCACTCATTTGGGGGTAACTCCATTCACAAGCATTCCCCCAACCACTGCTTTTTCTTGGCTGTAATTTTGTACAGGTTTATTATGGATATTACGATTTTAAAAATGACTATTACTGCATTCTTTTTGGAGCAGTGACATATGATTTGGAATAATATTTTAAGAAGGTAAATAAACAAATGTGGAAAGAGATTCAGGTGTCTTAAAATGTGGAAAATGTCACTTCATACTAGACTATACAAGTGAGGCTACACAATTTCAATCGTATGGCAGCTTGGTTAAAGTTATTTGGGAATCTGTGTGAGAGTGTGAATGTGTGAGTGAGTGAGTGAGTTAGTGAGAGTGTGTGTGTGTGTGTGTGTGTGTGTGTGTGAATGTGTGAATGTGTGAATGAGTGAGTGAGTGTGTGTGTGTGTGTGTGTGTGTGTGTGTGTGTGTGTGTGTGTGTGTGTGTGTGTGTGAATGTGTGAATGTGTGAATGAGTGAGTGAGTGTGTGTGTGTGTGTGTGTGTGTGTGTGTGTGTGTGTGTGTGTGTGTGTGTGTGTGAGTGAGAGAGAGAGATAAAACTGATTTACTTTGTTTACAGAGACTACAGAGAGACGGGGGAAGAGCATGATTTAGCTTTCATTGCTAGAAAATAACAAAGGCAATATC
Source organism: Alosa sapidissima (assembly GCF_018492685.1). Classification (NCBI taxonomy): domain Eukaryota; kingdom Metazoa; phylum Chordata; class Actinopteri; order Clupeiformes; family Clupeidae; genus Alosa; species Alosa sapidissima. Next base: position 4,065,050 of record NC_055980.1, read on the forward strand.
TACCCAAAAAAAGAGCAGTGTGTTAATCTGTGGTAATGGCCCCCACACAGCCATGCAGGCCTTAACGATCTGATCTGATCTGCCTGGCAGCCTCCTGTCTGTAGCGCGTGTCTGTTACCTCTGTGTGTTAGCCGCTCATTTGCTCCTCCCGCACAAGGGCGCTTCAGCACTCGTCCCAAACACAGATTGCATTCCGCTGTAATTGGGGATCGTTCACCTTTGTGGAGTCCCTGACCGATTCAGTTGGCAGAGTGCGCCGCCTGCCTGAGTAAAATATGATAGAGATTAAAAAGGTTGGCGTGAGGGAATAGAGAGGACATGATGTTTGCTTTTAACCCTTCATCATTCAAGTTTTTGGACTAAACAGGATTGAGGCTTGAGCCCATGACAATGCTCACTTTCTATACCATAAGCTCTCACCCTCTACACCATACAGTCTCTTCACCTCTTCGGAAGTGTGGTTAATGCAGCTAGTGCAATTGCCTATAAACTTGTGGTGTTGACATCATTAAACATGACCAAAGTTTTTACCCCCTCCCTTAAAAAACTAATCTATTTAGAGAATTCTCCAGCTTTCTGTGAAGAGAATTCTCCAGAGCCTCTTACCCTTTTCAACCCATTGATCACAATTAAGTACTGGAGTAACTGATTTAGATAAGAGACCCATGAGCCAGAGAAGGCAGAGGTGTTCTTAGATAACAGTCGGACTCCAAATTAACCGATTGTAAAAGTGAGACGCTAAATGTCCCTCCATTAATGGAGGTGCAGGCTTTCCAAGTGTGGAATTGGACATCTCCCTGTGCCTTGCATTTCAAACACAGGAGACCTTGAAGAAGAAATCACATGAGGAAGTAAAACCGTGATAATAGGTGTAGAGATTAGAGGACTCATCCTGCAATAGGTGGATCATGGGCAGCCATGCAGGTTGGGTAGAGATTTTGTTTTTTACAGAAATCCAGAAATATTCTTTTCAGTATATTTGTGTAAGACACGTTCCTGTTAAGCTGTTCTCACCAGTATGCTCAGTAGACTAAACTCATCTGCAGCTCTGTTGGTTTGATTTTTCTTTTGTTGTTACCGGTAAGCCATGATGACACAACATAAGCACATAACTATTTATAGAGTAGAGATATGTCAGACATTGTCTATGATATAACTTGGACAGAGTTTGTCAACACTCCTGTTGTAAATACAGTTGCAAATCAATGTTATCTTCTAGTGTTGTCTTACAGGGGCACAATGTTCTATGAGACAATGTGAAGAATTGCACCTGCAAGATGTCAAAGTTTGTTTTTAAATCAACAAAATGGCCATGATGGTCATGTCTAATACACCATGAAAGGCATAATGATTACAATTAGATTATAATACATTGTAGATCCAATTACAATGCATTACATGGAACAAGTGTATTCACAGAAAGTGTTGATGCAAATACCAAAAAAATAAAATTGTTACTTGGCTGCATATTTTGCTCCTATTAAAAAAAGGGTTTTTAATCCTGATGAAATCAATAAGGATGATAACTGTGTGCGAAATAAATGATTCAGCAGGATGGAAGCTGAGCTTTCGTTAGCGTAGTCCTGGCATGATACTGTAGAAGTCTTCTGTTTACTCTGGCGATGAACATAATTACTCCCCAAATGCATCCCGCATCGAAAATTGATGAGGTGTTTTCAGGGAGATGTTAAGTGTTACTAGTGCGGCTGCACATCCACATGCAATCTGAGCAAATGTGTCCTCTTCACACCCGGGAGATTGGGATGAGGTTTAAGAATGATGGCTTATTAATCTAGCAGCTCTATTACACTTATACTTAAAATATTGTTTCAGAATAGGACTACAGGGTAATTCTCTGCGTGCACTTTATAAAAGGATCAACATGTACAAAAGATTATACGGAATATAACAACAATACCCCACAGGCTTTTAGCAGCAGTTACTTTCAATTATGGACTATAATCCTTTCCCTGACATTCTTATTACAGTAATCCCCGACACTGCTATTAGGGTAAACTATTAATAGTGGTCTACAAGGATACTACTTTATTAATGCATTGACCCTTATCGGACTAAAATCATTGGAATAAGGACTAAGCAATTAATAAAGGAATAAGCAAATTTGTATTTGAGTTTGATGTTTTTGATGATAAGTGTTTTACATGCTGATATGTTTGTATATGCTGAAAATAAGAAGCCACTTGTATTTAAGAACTGACTTCCTGAAGTAAGACACATGAACACATGTCACCTAGTCCTACTGTGGATACGGGGCACAGAGATGAAGTACGAGCTCCAGTGATGGAGGGGGACAGGGGTGTCCATGCATCATTTGCAGTTGGAGGTGGACAACCCTGTCTCAGATGTCATGAGAATATTCTTTATTCATACCCCTGGCAAGCAGGAAAAGATCAAAATCACTCAGGATCATTAAATAGTGAGTGGGTTTTGCCAACCGCCTATGAGGAGGAGAGCACCCACACATTTTGTCAAAAATAAAAAAGGTAGGATCATAATGACACTGCTCATTATTTGACATTCAACTTTGGGCCTTTCTCTCGCTTGTCCTCTCTGGTCAGTTAGCATGTGTATGCGTGTGGGGGCTGTCATGTGTGTGTTTGGCCTACAGTGCAGAGTCCTCAAGTGCATTACTTAAATATTTTATGATACTGTGGTCTTGCTACACGTAACCACCGTTTCTGCTCTTGCTGGGGTATTTAAGTCAGGGCTCACATCTGGAATGAATGTCTTTCCTTTTCCATTTTGTACCTGTGTTTAATTGATCTGATTTGAATAAAACGATGGTTACGTATGTAACCACGGTTCTATGAATTTCGGATGACCGTGCTTTCAGCACCTGGATTTCCATCACATGCATGTGCAGGACGAGTGTTTATATCAACAAAGTCACTCGTGACATGGTGTGACGCATGACCCCGCCCCGGTACTTAAGGTGGAACCTCTGGCGGTCATCCGAAATTCATAGAACCGCGGTTACATACGCAACCATCGTTCTATTTAATTTCTACTGACCGCCAGAGGCGGTGCTTTCAGCACCTGGATGACAAATACCAACAGGGTCACGAGGAAGATCTACATACCCTTTTAATGGCTTGAGAGGGCGGCTGTGGCTACGAGGTTCGTGGCCACATTGACCCTATAAAACCTTGCAAATGTGCAAGTCGATGCCCATGAGGCCGCCATGCATATGTCAGAAAGTGGGACTCCGCGTAGTACTGCCCATGACGCAGCTACACTCCGAGTCGAGTGACCACGAACACGAGGTGGAACACTATCAGAGTAGGCATAGCTGATGGCCTCCACGATCCACTTGGATAGCCGTTGCTTGGACAAAGCCAGGCCCCGCGCTTGTCAAGTGTGCCAGATGAATAATGAATCTGACTGCCGGAGGGCAGCGGTCTTTTCAATATAGGCTTTCAATACTCGGACTGGGCATAGAAGAATGTCACCTTGCCCCGGTTCCTCCCCCTGGGCTGGGGGCTCGAATGCTCCCAGACTGAGCGGCTGGTTAGCATACGTTGCAGAGAAGGTTTTGGGTAAAAATGCCGGGTTCGGCCACAGGGTCACCCCTGTGCCATCGGAACTGGAGCTCCCCCACTCTCTTCGCCGATGACATGGCTAGGAGAAAAGCCGTCTTCAAAGACAACCATTTTAATCCTGACCTCCCCAGAGGTTTGAACGGGTGCCGACACAGTGCCTTCAGCACCAGCGGCAAGTCCCAGGAAGGTATTATCCTTCTTTGAGGGGGCCTCAGTCGCTGAGCACCCTTGAGAAAACGGGTCACCAGACTATGGGATCCCACTGTAACTCCCTCTACCTTGTTATGCCTAGCTGATATTGCAGCTACATACACCTTGATAGTGGATGCCACCAGTCCGTCATCAAACCGCGATTGTAGAAAAGTGAGGATAGCTGGTATCGGGCAACGTGTTGGCTCCTGTCCATGTTCTTGGCACCATTGTATAAAAAGCTTCCACCTATTAGCGTAAAGCGCATTAGTGGAGGGTGCCCGTGAGTTGTGGATAGTCTGTACCACTGCAGGGTCACATGCCCCTAGCAGTGGTTCAGGCCCTTCAGAGGCCACACCCAAAGTTGCAATCGTGCTGGGTTCGGATGCCAGATCCGGCCACCCAGCTGAGAGAGGAGGTCTGTGCGCACAGGGAGACGCCAAGGCTGTCCGTCCAGTAGGCTGTATAGCACCGGGAACCAGACTCTCCCTGGCCACCTGGTGGCTACAAGCAGCACTTGGTGGCCCTCCCGGAGAATCCTCTCTAGAGTGGGTAGTATGAGCGGGAGTGGGGGGAATGCATACAGGAGCTGCTGGGGCCACCCATGCGCCAGTGCATCCTGGCCCAAGGGGCTTGTTGACTCCCTTGAGTGAGAACCAGAGGGGGCAGTGTGTTGTGGCTTGAGAGGCAAAAAGATCCACCTCCGCTCTGCCATATTGGTGCCAGATGGCGTGCACCACTTCTAGGTTCAGCCTCCATTCCCCTGGATCGGGGTGTTGCCTGGACAAGAAGTCCGCTGTGACATGTGCATTGCCCTCAGGCTCAATAGCTGAGGGTAGGCCCATGAGAGTAGCTGCTGAATCGGCCTCAGGGACGCTAGAGACCTTGTGCTCCCCTGGTGGTTGATATGGTAAACCACTGACATGTTGTCTGTCCTTATAAGGACATGTCTCCCTGCTAAGACTGGCAGGAAATGCTTGAGAGCAAGAGCGACTGCCTGTAGCTCCAACACATTGATGTGTTGTTCCCTCTGTCGAGGGTCCCATGTGCCTTGGGCAGTTCTGCACTGCCAAACAGCCCCCCATCCGGCCAGGGATGCGTCGGTCTCTACCACTTCTCTGCGAGAAGGTATGATCCCTAAACGAACCCTGGCAGTCAGGAACGAACTCTTCTTCCATGGCTGTAACCCTTTTAGGCAACTGGCGGTAACAGTCACCAGTCTGTGCATGTGGTGCTTTGGATGCAACCCTAGCCTGTTCATCCATATTTGGAGAGGCCTCAAAGAAAGGAGGCCCAGGGGGACTACGGAAGAAGCTGCCGTAAGCATGCTCAACAGCGCCTGGAAGGACCTGAGCGTCAGAGCTCGGCCTCTCCTGAATCGCACTATGCGGAGGAGAATCTCACCTACCCTCCTCTGAGATGGGGTCGCCCTCATTGTCTGCGAGTCCAGTTCGATTCCAATGAACACCGTCTGCTGGCTGGGGATTAGGGAGCTCTTCCCGAAATTCACAGTTAGCCCTAGCCTGGTGACATGAGCGACTAGCAGGGCTGAGTCCCTTAATGCCTCTGCCTTTGTCTGGAAACAGAGAAGCCAATCGTCTAGGTAAGGAAGGATGCGCATACCTCTGCCTTGAAGCGGAGCCAGGGCTGCCGCAGCAAATCTTGTGAAGGTCCGCGGGGCCAGAGAGATTCCGGATGGCAGGACCTGGTCCTTCATCACAGTCATTTTGACCCCTTGAAACCTCGGTGGTCGGTGCTTGAACTGGATGGTGTACCCTTTTGACAGGGTTGACACTACCCAGGGGTCTGCTGTATTCACTTCCCAGTGATTGAGCTGTTCTCTGGTGAAGCGTCCGACCGCCGGCCTGTAGACGTCACTGTCTACCTCCTCGCCCCCTTCTACTCCGAAAGGGGCGATATTCAGGCGTACGCCGTTCCCTGTGAGAGGGTTGGTTGTCAGCAGGCCGGCAAAACCGCTCTGGCCTTGTTGACCCCTGTGCAAAGGTCCACCTTATTGGCTGAAGAGTATCACCCGCCGTAGTGGGCCTTTGTCCCCGAACGGATGCACGGCGCAGGCTAGCAAACTGCTGCCTGGTTTGCGTTACCTGTAGGCTGCGTTCGAGCGTTTGCTGTGCGGCAGGCCCAAAGAGTTGTCCAGGAACCACCGTGAGACAACGAAGGGCTTTCCTGCAGGGCTCAGACAATGGTGACTGAGCCAGCCATATCTGTCACCGTGTCAGGGTCAGGGACAACATTAGTCTCCCCAGTTCCCTTGTCATGTACCCAAATGCTTTCAGTGAGGCCTCACTCAGCACTTCTGCCGACTGGTCTGCTCCAGAGGACTGGAGGGTCTGTGACAGGGACAGTATAAGGTGTGACATTGAGTTGCCTATGCAAGCAACCCGCGCTGCTGAGTCATAGCTCTTCCCAATAAGCTCGTCAGTCAGGCGACACTGTGGCCGGGGACAACATGCATCTGGCCTTAATGCCTCATCAGGTGAAAGGATAAGGGCGGCAAGTGCCGGCTCTATACACGGCATGCGGTCCAGCCCATGACTGGCTGCATCCTGCATACTAGCCAGGGTTCTGCAGTCGCTGGGGAGATGGGAGAAACGTCTGGGGTCAGCCCAGCATCTCTGTAACTCCTCAATGAAAGGAGCTGAAGGAGGCACGCTAAAAGATGCAGTAGAAGGGGCCTGCTTGAAAAAGGCGCTCTGCATACCTACCTGCGCTGGTGCTGCATCTAAGCCCAGGCGTGCCAGCGCTATCTTCACAGCGGGTTTGATCGCTGATGTGTGGCTAGCAACTGAGCCCTTCAGTGAGCTGTGTCTAGAAGCATCCTGGGTCTAAGAGCCTGGGGTCAGCCCTGCATCTCCCAGATCATCCGCCCACTCATCAACCGTCGATAGGCTCTCCGAGGCCCTGATAGAGAGCACATCCTCCTCTCGGGCACCCCCAGCTGGGGACAGCACAGGGGGCTGCTCTGATGAAGACCTTGAAGCGGCTGCTGCGTGATCGCCAGCAGGATGTGCTCCCGGACCTTGTAGATTAAGGAGCATCGCTTTAATCTGAGCGAACTCCGAAGCCATGTCTTCTACCTTCTGGCTTAACCCTTAGAACCCGATTGACGCAAAGTGCGTCAAAAAACATACCCTTTCTTCTCTGTTACATTGCTCCGCGACTGTTCATCACAACGAGATAAAACCTTTATTTTATGACAGAGAAGAAGTGGGACTTTCCAAAGAGACTACGCACCTGTCTGTAAGACCAAGTATGAAAATTACAAAAAATCATGAAATTAAATAAAATTGCATAATATTTAAAGTCTATACTTCTCTGCGTTCACCTGCGCACCCATTACTCTCGTTTGAATTACTCGCGAACCGGTGATCGCATAGATATGGCAAGCATATCAAATGAAAGAGGAGAAACAGGGCTATCCATTAGTACCATGGATATCGATCTTTCTGGCTTATAAAAACAGACGAAGTGACTGCAAAATATTAACGTCATGTACACAAACCAACGCTGCACACCCATTATATATATATGCCACGTATGTTAGATGAAAGAGGAGACACAGAGCTATCATTTGATACCAAATACATCCTTCTGGGTTATAAAACAGACGAAGTGACAGCAAAATAATAACTTCATATAGCTGTTTTTGTGGCAAAGCATGTTTATAATCCAACGCTATCGTGTGTTTCTCTATGGCAAAACATGTTCATAATCCGGTTTTGAGATCCTAGCAAATTCCTGCATGGCATCCAATTCGAGGCTCACATTGCATCACAATTTGTTCAGCAAAGAAACACCTTTTTTGCCTTTACTTTGTTCATGGCAATGCAGTAAAAAGTTGAGAATCATCATGAGTGCATACACCATAGTCACACATGCTAACAGGCAAACTTGGGTCAAGTCAGGTCAGATCAGTTCGTGTCACAGATATGGAGCGCAGAATGGTCATTTTTCATCGCTAAATAAAAAATGGCATTTATTTCCGTAAATCACACACCACATATTTCTGTAAATTGCTCAGCCCCAGAGTATCCCTCCAACATGGCAATTATATTGCCCGTTTCAGGACAGTCTGCCCTACACACACATGAAATGCATGTAGAGCTATGAGCTTGCTGTGGTGAGATACAGGTAAAAATATAAGATTTTTTATATAATATGATTTTTATATTTTAATTCTTTAAAAATCAAAATAAAATCAATGCTAGTACTAATACATGAAATGATATGTGTGTGTGGCACTTACAATGACCAGAATAAATCCTTATGAATAAAGGTAGTGAAAATGCCCTAAAAACAGCTTAGGGTTCTAAGGGTTAAAGGATCTGGCCTAGGGAGTTTAAGCCTCCTCTTAGCAGGGGCCTCCCGTGTGTCTGCTCTGCGTTTCCGCGCTTTTGGGGATTCTATGCGGCTCCTTGCAGGGGGTGGTTGGGAGTTTAACCCCCATTCTAGTTGGGCTAGCCTAGCAGTCCTTGCAGCTACGCTCAGGCAACTGCAATTCATGCAAGCCTGGTCTGTCAAACCCTGCCTTAAGTGTTCCATGCCCAGACAGCTTGGACACTTATCGTGGCCATCCTCCGGTTCCAGAGGGGCCCGGCAGTCTACACAAATCATAAACATGCCTCAAACAATAGCTTCATTCACAAATTAACGGTTGGCCTACCAAGCATACTACCAACAACAACAAAATCAGGGAGGCTATCAAACGCAGTAGGCTAAACAAATATGCGCAAATAAGGAGCGAACACACGCTCACTGCGCCACCTTAGTTTATAAATAAGAAACAGAAGAGAGCGTTTGAAAACGCGAACAAACAATATCATAAACGTGAAATTAGCACTTCCAATACAAAAGCGGAATTCCCTTGAATTCTAACTCACTTAGGAAGACGTTGCGGAAAACACAAGATCAGTCATTAACTCGCGAAGCCCGCGAAAGCATTTCATTAAACGTATGAAATGTATTAAAATGTATTTAAGGTACCCTGAAGGCTAGAAGGCGAAAAAACACCCTAAAACGATTCCACATAGGCCTAGTTGCCGCAGTAGAGCGAGCTCACCCATAACGGTATTAATAAGGAAAAGTGTACTTACCGATCATAATAGAAAGTCACGTAGACAATCTCAGTCTTATAAGAGGGTCACGAGTGACTTTGTTAATATAAACACTCGTCCTGCACGTGCATGTGATGGAAATCCAGGTGCTGAAAGCACCGCTTCTGGCGGTCAGTAGAAATGAAATAGAACTGGTACGCATTGGGTCATTTCCATATGTAGTTGGCCATGTGTGCTTTTTCATGTTTTGTATTATGCATATGTGTGTGTGTGTGTGTGTGTGTGTGTGTGTGTGTGTTTTAGACAGAGGTGACTGACACACATTTGGAGACAGATTGGCAGATTTCATGGTACTGCTAGCAGGTTGCTTAACTGGGGTCTTTGGTCTTTTGGGGTCTAGATTTGTCAGTAGCCTAAGATGGAAAGTGTTTAGTGTGGGAAACTTATCCAAAGAAACATCTTCAGTTTAGTGTCACAAAATAAATAAACGATTTACATATTTGACACACAGCAACAATACTAATCTTATAACAATTTCAACATTGTAGTGTATTTGAAGAGTTTGGTTCCAAAATGCTATATCTCTGTTTTTAAAAACATTAAAAAGTCATGCTATTTAATTGTATATTTCAGGTAATATCAATCGAATTGCAGTTGTGTTGTTTTGATATACTATATATATATATATATATATATACACAAGGAGTATGTAAATATACAGCACATCTATGTTTTATTACAGGTGTACTGAACTTTGAAATGCATTGCATATTTAGAGGCATATAAGTGAATAATAAATGCCCCCAATCCATCCATTATTAAAACAATTTAACCGTATCTGCAGATAAACCTTAGCTATAATGATTTCTCTAACCGAGTCAACTTAATGGTCCTCATATGCCCTTTTTACAATTAATTGTTTGTATCTAATCTGTTCCATCTGTCCTAAATAGACAACCTAATGTTTGATTTTCCCAGCATGTTCACAATGTCTTTATCTACTTATTCACACAATCATGTTTTAATTTGATTTCTGTCGCAATTAAGACCATTTGTTTCCTCATTCAGCCTCATGCTTGTACATTTACTTTCTATCCTTGAGCAGCAAGGCAATGATTATGAGTCGATTTATTTTGTTTATATATTTATTTCTCTTATCGGGGCGGTAGTAAAACAGCTGTCTGAATCCTGCAGGCATTTGGTCAGGAAAAAATTACCAGAGCCACCATCCATGTGAGTGAGAGGGTGAGGGTGTGCTTGGATGAGCGCACCCTTCACACTGACATGAGAACAGATAGCTGCTAAGAATCAGCAGCTGAAATCATTTCCATGACTTGGGCTCATCTGGCGATCAGCAAAACAACTACGCAGTCCCTTGCACCAGATTATACGTGTTCTGGGCCATGTTCTACTTACAGCAGCTAGGGTTAGGACCATAATAATTACATCCAATAATAGTATCCTGAGTACACAAAGATGTGGCAGCTGTGTGTGTGTGTGTGTGTGTGTGTGTGTGTGTGTGTGTGTGTGTGTGTCTGTGTGTGTGTGTGTGTGTACCGGCGTATGCATAATTGATGCCCATCAGAGCAACCATCAGAACAACTGATGATGTGAACAGCACCCAACAAAGTCTCTAATGTATGTCTAAAGTTGAGAGCCTTTTTTTACTGCCAGAAAGCTTTCATAGATTTATTTATTTATTAGTATCTCTTTGAAAAGTGGCCCAAAGGTTGATTAGTTCTCCAGAGTAACTTTATTCAAGTACTGGTAATTTTTTTTTTCATTTGGGGAAAAAAATGGTATTTTTCCATTTTCAGAAAATCAGCCCTTTTTCTATCAATGTTTGTTCAAACGTTCAAAGTCTGTCTATTTATTTATATATTAGGGTTAAGGAGGTAGGTATTCAACTGAAAGATTGACTGCCTGTGATAGGAATGTGTATATTAATGTTTAGCCTGAGAGATTATCTGTTGTAACCATCACAACCATGAGACTGAGATTAATTCAAACATCTCTGAAGATCATCATCAGTAGCCTGCATGACACATTATGGCAAATCCATACTCAAGTATAGTCAATCTTGTCACACGTTCTACTTTGCCTGTCATTGTCCTATTGGCCACTGTTATTATTTTTCTTTTACAGTAAATGTTGACTACAACCATATCATCAAGTTTCATTTGGATTATAATGAAGTCTAAATGTATGACACTGGTCTAAAAATAAGTGTAAAAAAGCCAAATACATTATATGAATGCCTGCCTGTGTGTAGTGGTGGCCGTAGTAAATGGAGAGCAGAGAACTTTAACTGCACTGCAAAAAGATTTGTCAATTTGCCTGGCATCGTATTAGTCTAGGTCCCATACGGCCGGGGCAAAGGCATCAGCTCCATATTCAGCCACCAACCAGAGACCTAATTGGGCTGTTTCTGGGAGCAGCCCAATAGATCTGTGCACTGTGGGTAACGTGGGCCTTGATTGTGCTATCAATCAGTACTTCTCTGGCCTGCAACTACAGCAACCTCTTGAGATTGTGCTGAGAGGTATTTTTAGAGCGTATTTGTTTTACGGCGCTAACTGTGGACATAAGCCTTGCATAACATGAGTGGCATCCCAAAGAATCTCCTGAGAGAAATTATCTCTGCCTATTCTGGAGAGGAGTTTTATCTACTACTTTGAGGAGGTATGAGTGGCATTCAGCAGGGTTACTGACACAGGCTGCATGTTCTGAAGCCACTATGTTTTGCCCAGAGAGAGTGAAAAGAGTGCATTCCCTCTGTGCTGATCTAGTTGTTTACTCCTATAATTAGAGGTTTGAAATGAAGTATTCTTTCATATGTGTATTATGAATTTGAACATGTGCAACAGCGGCAGAAAAACAAGTAGGAATCAGTTGGTTTTATGCTTCATTAAAATTACCACAGGGCAGGCATGCACCTTTGCAAAATATCCCCCAAAAGATGCCCAAATGTGTGTACTTAAAACTTGAAATTTGTCTAGTGTGTCATCTCTTGAAGAAAGCAGACCCAACACATTGCTTTGTACTGTCAAAACAGACAGGCAATCTATGGGAACATATTGTAATACTGGCTACATACATCCTTGTTTAGAGTATTTTTGGTTGACGAAGTCAAGACAAATCTTTAAAACTGTGCAGTGCCATAGGGTAGGGACATGGGAGAACAATTTAATTCCTTTGCCATTTTCTCAGTAAATGAACACAATGCTGAATGCCTGTGCTGTATGTGGGTGTACTACGATCCCAATCACAGTCACGGAGAACGCCATGATTCATATGACTTACATCACTTTAAATTAGAAGAACACAGACCCCTGCCGAGGTCAAATGTCATATTTCCCTCCTTATGTCTAGGACACATAAATAATCATTGGGACACATTTGATCTGTTTCAGCAACGGAACCACACTACTCACAGTTATCACGAGAATCTCTCTGCCCTTCGTCAGGATGACCTACGACCTAAGACTCATGACCTGATGTAGAAACCCACTGACACCTCAGCTGAATGCACTGAATGCTCCCAAAGGAGGAGGCGCTGTTAATCTCCAGCCATCAGTTTCAGAGCTGGCAGTTCAGCATGCCTAAATACATACAACACATGCCTGTTTGGAACACATCACCTCATCTCCCCTTCTCTCAGCCCAAAGCTGAAACCTGAGGGATGCAGTGGGAGTAAATAGACCTATTCAACAATTAAATCTCAGAGAGAACAGATCTCTCTGCAGTATCTTGAAGTATGTCTCACTGAAGCCCCTTCAACCTGCCCTGCAGCATAAGGTGAATATTTGTATTTTTTTAGTTGATATCGTGCGCTAGCTGATGACTGCGGTACAGAGCAAGGCTTTCATGCTGTGTTTTGTTTCATCATTGCATCACGCATCCGTGTATTATCTAAAGGAGATCCTTCAACCACCCACTTTTGCAGCAAAAAGCCTTTGAACTGCCTAGGCCAGTTGAGCTGAGTTTCCAGTCCTGTTCAAAGCATCCTGTTGTTTGCATTCCTATTGCAATATGATGCAGTGTTTGTGCTTTACATTTGTTGTTCTTGTCTACAAAGCTTTAACTGATTGATTGCATTAAAGATAAGGAGGTGGCATTACAAAGAATATATACCAAACAAGTCTGCATCTGTCTTTTCTTCTGTCATATGCTGGTATGAGTGAGTGCACAGATGAAAACTCACTTTCTTGTATTGAGGTATATCTAACAGTTTTCATCCCATTTGAGAGTTTGTAATATGTAATATGCAAGTGCACAGAAGCTGGATCTCATACAAAAGCAGTAGAGGTGAACTCATTTGTTTGATGGAGTACATGCTTTTGCTACACTACAGAACAATTGCTACTGAAACTGCCTAGCCACCATCATCTTTCTCAGTCTCCTTGCTCTGTCTAGTCCTTTACTCAGTGTTCTTTTGTTTGACTGACATCCTGACATCTAATCCTCTGGTTGGGTAAGGGTTGAGGCCGGCTGAGCAACTTATAAGGGAATGTGTGTGTAATGCAGCCAAGCTGTTCAATGAAGCTGGCTTACAGAAGCCGGTGGGGACACATGTCCACATTAAGGTGTGGCTTAGAGCGCAGTTCTACCCAAATAGTATCATTTTAAATTACTGCTGAAATGACGCATACATTTCTCTTTCTCACATACTGAGATATCTCTATTTTCTCCACAGTTCCCTGGATGTTTGTCTGTTTTTTGAGGCACTGGGCATCGAACAGGATGGACGTTGGAGCTAATCATTTTTCACACAATTCACACTGCACTGCCTCCAGTTGCTGTCAGTCAGAGGATAGGAATAAGCTTCGCCTAAGGGCAAAGTTAAAATTGTCTCTTTCAATAACTTCCTATATAGCTTTCCTCTACCCGTCATGGGTAAGACAATTAGCAATAATACATAATGTGAGGGTAGTTTATGTGCTAGTTTATGTGTGTATTAACGTATTTAACATGAATATAAATGTGTATGCGAGTGTGTCTATGTGTCTCTGCAGTGTGTGTGTGTGTGTGTGTGTGTGTGTGTGTGTGTGTGTACACACACTACACGTGTGTGGTTGCAATAAGAGACGCTGACATAATCCTGCTGGAGAGCAGGATGCGGAGTGCAGCCAAGTTTCTGTCCATGAGCCGCTACCAGTGGCTCTCCACAATAATCCAGCCTCTCTGAGAGGAGAAAGCAAATGGCTGCAGGCAAAGCAGATAAATATTTACTTCTCGTTGACCCGACAGGCTCCACTCTTGGGATTTTTATCACAGGCCAGATGCACAAGAGGCCAGACATCACATCACACGCTGACCACATCTCATTATAGATGGAAGCACACATGCTGTGTGGAAGAAAGTGAATGGGGTTTTAATGTTACAACACGGTATGAGCCTGTATACTACAGGGAAGAGCTGGTGCTAAAGACAGAGAAAAGAAAGAGAGAAGGACAGAGGTGGGGCTACACAAGATATTGTGCTGTCCACTAGAGTTAAACAGGCTATTAAAACAAAAAGGCTCCCTGCAGTAACTGTTAAGTCCAGTTGCTAGTTGGCCGGGCCTGCAGTGTGGGACTCACGATAGTTACCCAACAGTGCCACCAACAGAAGTTTAGGGAGACTTGCCCAAGTCTGTTCGAATCATTGGGGTCCCAGAGTGACTTGTTAGTTCGTTTCAGTTTGTATCCACTGCTGAAAGGATGAACGCTGTAACATTGTAGTCAAGAGGGTGATGACTACAGGCTGTCCTCTACACAAGAGAACTGCAAGGTTTTCATGACTATTCTGAAGCAAAATGCAACATTCAGCTCTCTTCTCAACACATTTTGTTTTGGTTAAGTTACCACAAATTAATTTAAGGTTGGAACTGGCCAATAATCTGATATGGAGAAAGCCAGGCTAATTGCTGAAAGACCATAGACCTGATTGCTGATTGTTTACTGGAAAACAGCATATCCAAGATCATTGAGATATTCGAGAAAAGCTACAATTACTGTAACTAATTTCACTGATAAATCACCAATAATTCTCAATGTTTTACTAGGCATATCTTTCACATTTTTAGTTACCAACCAAGACAAAGATACTCAAAAACATGTTCTTCCAATTGCATCTATTCAAATCTGATACCCAATGAAATGTATTATTTTACTCATATTGGCCATCCTGCACTTACTCATTTCTAACAATTTTACCGTGTTGTCTGCAAAATCCTGGACAATGCTCTTAAGACATGCTCTGAAATAAGATGCTGCAGTACTCTGGGTAATTGTATTATTAACTAGGCAGTGGCAGGAGCTGGAGGAAGTGGAACACAGTTCTTTGATGTGAAGAGGGGCACAACCGGGGAAAATTCTCACAGCCACTCAGCGCTGGGTCTTCGGAGTGTCACTCTCAGCCCCACCAGGTGTTCCGGCCTGCGTGGATGCCCTTGAATGATCAAGTTCACCCGGTCAGACAGGGAATTATCAGCCAACACTTCCATCAAATGCCTTAAAAAAATGCATTTGGCCAAATTATATTGATTAATTATTATTGAACAAATGTTAAGATGTGAAAACGCTCGTGGCAGGAGGCAGTTTGCCATAAAGAAGAAATAAGCGCAGCATCCACTGAGCTCCACTAGCCCCTGCAGGAAGGAGATGAGGAGCCTGTCTGTTTAAATAAGAAAAAATTAGTGTCTACTTTACTCTCTGTGTGTGTCGCTAGCACAAAGTCAAATTGATTATTGATTGTAACGCTAGCTGTGACAGTTGAGGCATGCTCCAAAAGTTTACAAGGGATGTTATCCACAGCCACCCTGCACACATTATTCAGACTGAATACATTTATAATGCGACCCCATTTCCTCTTCATGAGGCCATGCCATCGCTAAAGCCAGTCTACTTTCGACAGCTTGCCCTGTTCAGAAATGAGGAAACTCAATGGCACGCTGGTAATGAGCCAAATAGTTCATACTAATTATTCCAAACAGTCCAAATGTGTGTCCCTCATGAAAATGATTTTGGAATGGGAACGAACCCTGGAATCCTGGGTATGCGGCACTGCAGATCACAGCAGGCTAAGGGCCACTCACCGCTTATTAGTAGCCCTAATTTAACGTCTCACAAGCCCACAGCTGGGCAGGATGATTGGTGCGTGCCATGGGCCACATTTTAATTAGCAAAGTAGCGGCTGGCCCCGGGTCACAGGTAGAGCAGATACACCAGGGGATGGGATGGGATGGGGACTGGGAAGGGGGCTATTTTGAACTGGCGTAATGGAGATTCTTTGTAGCTCCCAGTAAAACATCACAGGCTCTGAACTTCTTAGACACTGAAATAATGACTAGGCCCA
Source organism: Alosa sapidissima (assembly GCF_018492685.1). NCBI lineage: Eukaryota > Metazoa > Chordata > Actinopteri > Clupeiformes > Clupeidae > Alosa > Alosa sapidissima. The sequence continues at coordinate 4,081,212 of NC_055980.1, forward strand.
AGAAAAGAAGGCTACGAGCATAATGTGTGCAAAGACTGGCCATCTTATATCCAACAGATACATTGCAGTCAGTTTTCATATTGGCCTCAACTGACTGCCAGCCTTTGCCTGGCTACATATGAACAGTGTATGTGATTTTCATCACGAGCTCAAAACTGGATTGGAGTGTTTATACCCGCGGTGCGCGTGATCCCTGTGGCAAGTTAACATCTGCCCTCAGCACATTTTCAGCCCACGTAGAAAGCCAAATGATCCATCTCCACCAATCACTGTCGCCCCAGCCAGCGGCGAGGACAAACCAATCTCGGGCCTTTGTGCGTATTGACGTGGTAACAATGGGACCCTGAGCATGGCACTCAGCTCAAAAATCAAGATGATCATGCAGAAAAATAAGTGAAAGAGGTTCAGTGTCTCCCTAAGACCTTCAACCATCTGCTTTTCTGCACGCAGATGTAGTCTCAAAATACCAATAAGCACCCTCCCCGTCAGAGCTGGAAGCCTATTTGTTGTCCCTTATCTTTCAGTGACATTCAAGCGCATGTGACAATAATGAAAGGTCTGACAAGAATATTTGGATCATTGTATCCTCGCCGAGCAACGGTTCGATGTGTGACTGCGCTCAGGCAGAAACAATCTGCCAGATGTGACCCCTAACACAACGTCGTAATTCCACTGAGTTTCTGTCTGCCTCTCCTCTCACGGCGGCTTGGAGAGGCGGGCAGGCGGGCGGGCGGTGCCAGGCCGTGAAGGCGTTCCAGTGGAAAACAAACGTATCTCTGCGCCACAGCTCTGGAACCGAGGGGCTTGCATGCCTTTAGCGCAGCATTGCAGCACCGTTCTCTTGATTCTGCTCTGTGGAGACAGGGGCTTGGAGCGTCTCCGTTCTTGTCTTAATTCAGAAGTCAACACAGAGCAAACGCTGGCACTCATTAATCTTCATAGCCTGCGCGCACCCCGGCGTTTTTCTGTGACGGCTTAGAATGCACAGTCACCCCCCCCTCAACGGCAAACAAGGGGAGAGACTCTGCTACTAGGCGGCAGCACCATAAAAGTACAGCGCACACATGACAACAGAATTAGTCAAAGAGATTGTTTTTCTTGCGCTGCCACTTAGAAGGACTTGCGAGTGTCACTCTTCGCGGCCGTGCCGTGGGATTGCGTCGCTGGCAAAGGCGCTGATGAGGACCGTGCATGCAGGAGAGCAGCTGGAGCCGTGAGAAGACACCAGGCTCAGCACTCTCTGCTGTTTATTCGCACCGAATCAGCTATCACTCTCAGGAGGGGCCAGATGGGGTCCAAGCCCAAGAACAATCTGTGCATGTCTGTCTGGATGTCATCTCACCATGACTGTAGTTTTAAATTGTTTCTCTTATAGGTTTTGAATGACTGATTTCTTAAATAGAAGGTATGCAACATAGACCTTTCTTTTCCATCACAACAAAGGGCACCAAGTGTTACTGTAATTCATGATACAGGTGTGTGTGTGTGTGTCTGTGTAGGTGCAGGTGTGTATAAAGGTATGAATACAGAAGTATGAGAATGGCATGGGGTGAGAGCTGAACAGAGGATAATGGAAGCCATGTAGGATTCTTTCAATTTTGTCACTTTTCATCCTCCCCCCTCCTAGGCTGTGGGAAAGGCAGTCACCTACATGCATGATAATTAGTTTTATTCCATGAGGACCTACAGCAGCTGGCATAGGTTCCAGCAACCTGGGAGAAGAAAGTACAAACCTTACATATGATGCCCTACTAAGACTACTTCTCTGCCTTCTTTATGATAAGATGCTGAGCCACCTTTAGTACACGACAAGTGATAACTTTTAGCCTCAGGTCAAAGTGCCATCAAAGGTCAGAATATTGTTAGGACTTTGGTTATTACAAAGCACATGGAAATGACCGCTTAAGCCATAGATGAACTTGCTTTTTGACCAAGCATTCAGGTACGTTTGTTTGTACAAAACCGGCTCTGTTGTGGACAAAACCTTCAGTAATATGTGAGCACTGCGTGTGTTACTGGAGATCTCCATTTCAGGGCAGACCACAGAATTCAGACCCGGAGTCGTAAATAAAGCCGGTCTTGCATGCTCATGTACAGTGAAGTACTGCACCTATATTACTGACCCAAACATTAATGTGTATATTGCGTCTTGTGTTCGCATCACATTATTTTTTGAGGATGTACACGACCAATACACAAAATGGATGCAGGATGGTATATTGGTGGTATAAATCCAAAGAGAAATGCAGTCCAAATGTCACACGTTTTCCTCTAGTCTAGACACACATATGCCAAACTCAAGGAGGAGAAAATAGAGCTGTGCTCCCACACAGGGCCTGACCTCATTGTCTGCCATGATGCAAGGGCAGGTGGGCTTTTATCAATTAGCGAGACAGTTACATCACTGAAGCCCCCACCTACCGAGCAGTGCTTTCCTTACCATGTGACCTGGCCTGGTGTAGCAGTGCACCGGCTTTAAAACAGGGAAAATATATAGAACTAAATAATGGAAAGCCTTTGTGTGAAATGACATTGAGAGGAATGGGCTCTAAGATGTGACAAAATCAATGGGCGGAAAAGAGCTATGGTCTTCATAAGGAGTTTTAGCACAAGCCCCACTGTACTGTCTCAGTCTCATAAATACTTTTTTCAGAAGATAACCTAATAGTACAGAGTCTGATATCCACTGATCGAATTACCTTTGGAGTGAGCTGTAATTCATCAGTGTTTCCTTTTCATTTAAGCATGCTACACTTTAAGCATCAAATATGTGTAGCTTCAATTAGCTCACATTAACTTAATATGAAACATCATTTCTAAATTACTTTTATGAGGGATTTGGGAGATGAGGGCTGAAAAGCGATAAAATAAGCCAATGACAGACTTTCAAGGAGGTTTAAGAGCTGAGAAATTGAAGCTATTGTGTTGGTCATGAATGCATGAAATATTAGTAAGTGGGAGACGGATGATGCTAAGCAATGAGGCAGAGAGCAGCAGTATATGTGTCAGCCACAGATCACAGGAACTCAATCAAACCCCATGGACTCTGCTATAAAGCATTTCCATATGAAAGGCTAGGAAAGGTCACCCTTTCTAAATAGAGAAAATCGAATAAATCTTTGCTGGTCGGTCAAAAATAAAACTGGATCATGGTGGCTATGCAATAAATGAATAGGTAACGATGTATCTACTTGCCATTACTATTTTTTCCTTCCACATGCTGTCCCGTTTTTTACCACATTATAGTTTACCATGTATGGTAGTTTCTCAAGGTCAAAGATATTTCATATCCAAGTTCTTGCATGCATCTGTGATCAGAGGAACAGTGGGGAAGCATCTCCACACATTGCACTGCCTCAGATATGAGGAGGAGAGGCTCCTGGGGATTTAATCAAGAGCTCCGTTCATCCATCTATGCACTGCCTAAGTATTCATGTATCTCAGATATCATAGACTTGAATGAGAATATGTGCATGGGGGAATGGATGTCACTGGATCATTTTGAGGCCAAGGGAGAGGGGAAAAACACATCTTTCTGACTACTGTTTTAAGAATCCTTTGCACTTGGGGATAGCAAAAAGAGTAAAAGCATTTGTGGTCAAACTTCATCATTAGCCAAATACGGTTATCAGGATATGCACCAAATGGTACACAGTTTTGGCTTTGTTTAAATTTTGCAACTCTAAACCTCTTTCCCAAACCTTTCAATCTCGTAAGCTTCCTGTCTCACCAGTGGCGGTCCTACCTTGACAACCATCAACCAAAGGTCAAAACGAAACCAATTCATTTTGGTGTGCAGATTTGTTTTGTACACAATGTTATGAATGAAATGTGCTGTTTTGGAGGTAATTAGTATGAGTGACTTTAACCTACTAATTTTGTTAGTTGTGTGATATTCCCCGCTCCTGTAGGGAGAAGGAGACGATCTCCAGAGGTGAATCCCCCGGCCGCCCCTTCTCCTTTCCCTTCTGAACCTCTGTGTGGGAGACCTTCTCAGCAGCAAGCACGGGCGCCTAAAAAGTAGCCTATAAAGGGCGCCCACTCACCACACGGTGACATATGATTGACGTGCAAATGAGCGAGAGAAAACTGATTAGCGCAAATGAAAGCTAAAAAATACTCTGATTTTTTTGGGAGCGCTCATGCCGGCAAGATGCCGCCCTGAGCGGCTGCCCATACAGCCCTTGGTTTTCACTCTGACATACACCATCAACTGTGAGACCTTATATAAAGAGATGTGTACCTTTCCTAATAATGTCCAGTGAATTCATTTAGGCACAGGTGGACTCCAATCAAGTTGTAGAAGCATCTCACAGACCATTGATAGAAGTAGGATGCACCAGAGTTCAATGGCAAGTGTCATAACAAAAAGTGTGAATACTTATTTAAATGGAATATTTCAGTCTTTTATTGTTTTATACATTTACATTTTTTGTGAGGTGTTGGAGTATTGTATGTAGATTGATGAGAAAAAAATAAATAATTTAATCCATTTTAAGATTAGTCTGAAACATACAATAACAAAATGTGGAAAAAGTGAAGCGCTGTGAATACTTTCCGTATGCACTGTAGTACATGCAAACTGTAAACTACATTACAGCTAACTAGCCAATGTTATTCAGAATACTAATTACAAAATTAGCTAATAATGTACCCGTATACTTTTGTAATAGAAATGTATAATCCAACGATCAGAATCAGTAAATAAATCTTACTAGGACGAAGAGGTCCTGTAGATTCATCCAGAATTTATTTTACGACACTGACCAGCAAAACAATGTTTGACTGAAAATGAAGTCCTAATTCTGCTGTGCTACACTGAAAATACTCAAAGAAAACCGAGCTGATGCTGCTCGCCAAGAGTTCCCCCAAATGTATCTGGCTACTTGTACTGTCAGAAGCAGCCTTTTGCAGGATTTTTATTTAGTTCAGACTGAATAAAACTGTCCATTTGTCGGTCTGTGCCTTTGCATGGACATAAGGTATTCAAGGCCCATAAAAGGCTTGCACTACTTTGATGAATGGCTAAGGGGGAAAAAACAAATGTACATATAGTCTAGTGTTAAAGCAGCTGTTTCTAAGAGTCAATACCTCTGAGGAGAATGGAGGTGTGCTCTAAACCTGGACCACCAGCCTGTGCGATGTGGCATTGGCACAGGCCAACCCAAAGCCCTGAGGAAATGATCTCCATTGGAAGTGTATTGAGCACATTTGAAAAATAGTCTCAGCCACCCCACCTCTGGCACATTTCTCTTGATATTCTGAGAAAAGTAATTTTTGATTTTCCTGGTTAAATTATTGCCTCCCTATCCAAAAAAATGAATACCCGTAGGCCCTTTACATTTAAGCACACTTCATTAATTTGATCTCAATAGTTGTTCTGCTGATGGAGTCTGATTTTGTGTAGTGTCTTAATCATATTTGAATAATTAATACCTCATGCGAGTTAAACAAATTGCTAGCATCCTTTCAGTGGTGCTTATCTGATGAAAAGGCTGAAAGAATTGGTCTCACAGCTAGTAATTTAGAAATGTACAAATGTTTGTAATGCCGTGACAATTTGCACTACAACTCTTAGAGACAACTTAATTACTCCAAAAGAAAAGGACTTCTGCTTTCTGTTACAATTTGTTACAAAAGAACAGCTTTGGTCATTTTCATAACAAGGGGGCTTCTGTTATCTGCTGATTTGTATTCGGAATATATGTGTGTGGACAACAAATCTGTAAACATCATTGCACTGATTAAATTAAGAGCTGATACTTAAGGGGGTATGTACGACCTGTAAGAAGGTGTAGGAGCAACTGGAGAGACTGAAAGGAGAAATCCGGCGATCTTCATTTCTCAAGGTCACCGAGTACTGTCTGTATGGAAAAAAAAGAAAATCGGTTTTACCTGGCTCGAGTTGTTAGTTCCTACAGCTAACGTAGCCAGGCAGCTACAGCACTACACTCTGGGTGCATGCTTGTTGGCCCCATGTACACAGAGTGTAGCACTGTAGCTGCCTGGCTGCTTTAGCTGTAGGAACAAGCAACTCGAGCTAGCAAGGTAAAAAACCTTTCATACCAACAGTACTCTGTAACCTCGAAAAAACGGAGATCTGTGTGAAACATCACTGGATTTCTCCTTGAAGATGTTCCCTGAGGTGTTGCTAGGCCCTCTGCATTCCTTTACCTTTCTTTCTTGGCAGGTGCTGCCAAATGCAATGCACAACCACTTACACAAAACAGGTGGAGAAACTGAGACAAACTGGCCCGAGTGTTGCATGAAGAGATGATGGATAAAGGGCTCACCAGGATGAGTAGGACTCATTGAGATTACTGTCACTGTTACATGACTACTGATAAGAGGAAAACCTATGTGTGAGTATTTTGGGGGCCAAGCAGCAAGCGGTGTCAGCATCCACTGCATTCTATACTTTTTTATGCTATTTCTCCTAACATAGCACCAGCCCCTTGAACCACATGGTAAAACATGTAGAAATGTGGCACAATGATTGGGAAGAGTCCTCTGAATCCCGCCGCACTGCATTTAATCAAAAACTTGTTCTAAAACAAAATAGCGGTCACAAAACGAATCTTGGCACAAAGCAACTTCAGACAGAGCCTCAGAGAAGTTATCAATATATTTTTTTATTATTATTTTCAAAACCATTCTTCCACTAAAGCCTACCAAAATGGGCTCATATCTCTGTAAATCTTTGTCTTCAAGTGTCATGCCCTTGACATCATAAATCAAGTTTCCATGACAATTATGTCTGCTTGGGCTAAGGCTTTTGTTACTTGCAGCTGTTTCTTTTTCCAAGATTGTCTTACTAGAAAATATGTCTTTTAAAATCTGTGAACCAAGCAGCGTTCACTTGCCACCAGTGTAAGCAGAGGGGAGGTTGCATTACATGCATTCTTGCTGATGCTGTGGACGGAGCATTGATGTGAGAGAATGAATCTACAGTGCAGTGTATAAATCTGTCCCAGTGTCCAAAGACGTTAGACCTATAGAAGACAGGGATGGGATTAGACCAAGCTAGAGGGGAAACTACAGTGTCACCAATAATCAGTAGCAGAGTGGTAATCTGGAGAATTCCCTGTCGCCCAGTAATGTTTTGAGGTCAGGTTGATTATTGTGAGCTTAAAAAGGACATGATACTGCTGTTTGTAAAGTTGTACTGCTGTGCCCTGCAGTAGCCTGGAGTGGACTATGCAATCGCAGCTCACTCCCTCTACCAGTCCCTCCATACAGCCCTGGTAATAATGTTGATGACTTGACATGCAGGTCATGAGATGCATAGCCTAGGAGATACAGAGTACTAAAGACTTTAGATGAGCGACTATGACACGTCTTAAGTAGTCCCGGATCTCCCCCCTAGAACAGGAATACAGGATACTCCCATCAACACCGCCGCCCTCTGTCGGGAGGCCGCTGGAGCTTGAAAAGCTCCATTAATATTTAGTGTCCCACTCCGCCCCTGCCAACAATGCTGCAGCACACCAACTTTTGCCAAGCAATGTCATGTGAAGAAAGCCTACCCAGTTCTGGCGATTCAAGACAGAAGGCTCTATTGTGCGCGCGACGCAAGGCTTATTCTTATCTTACACTCAATAATGTGATGATGTTTTGCCATGCGCTCCACTTTTATTAAACCTTGCACCCAGGGGTGTGGTAATTGGCGACATAAGGTGTGGTCTGGCGCATGATCCAAATATGGCTATCTTACACCCTCTAAAAATCATTACGCCACTGACCAAGAATCTATGGTCTGTAGTGAAAGGCGCATGTAAAGCCTTTCACTATATTTCACAAGATGTAAGCAGCAACTCCTCTGCAGGGTAAATATTCTTAGGATTTTTTATTCAGTCATTCGAACATTATTGGGTAAGTGTTGCTTTTTTCAGGCTATGTTTTCAATGGTAACCCCTTGTCAGTCAATAGTGAAAGTAATTAACTGTGTGCTACTTGGTGTTTTAAGCCTCCAGGCTCCAACGTCATCTTCCAGGCAGCGCTGCATAGAAGACACTAGGGTTAGGCAAGGGCTAGGGTTAGGGTTAGGGTCTAATGCACCGCTGACTATCAAAATACTGATGCGCTGTTTGAAGTTGCCCTGCTTGCTGTTAAAGGGAATGACAGATGACACACTCATTGGTTTAAATGATAGCACACCCATGACTGATTAAGAAACATAAGAACAACCCTTTTGCGTCAAGCACCAGACCTTTGACCACATAATCGCGCCATTAAATTAGTGAATGTGGACTGGGCACGCCCTTAATGTCTATACACTTTACGCCTCTGACCATCTGTTTCTGATCTCCAAAATAGGGCCCAGTGGTTTGGTCCTCAGCTCTGCTACGTGGATGCTTATGCTTTTCTTTCTACTTTTTTGTTTCAGTTTCCTTCATGCTGTATTCCTCCATGTGAATGCAGTCACGCCAGTAAGCTTGAGATAAGTGGATGGACGGGAAGGGAGGCAGTTATTATGAACTGGGTAATTGTATCCCGTCACGTGCACAATCACTTTCTGTTGGTATGCTCTGTGCAAATGAAATGACTGTAATATTGACACTTAACTGTATTGAGGTTTTAGAATCATCTGAGCATGGGGGTAATTTGCTTGATTACTTTTAGCTGTGCTTTGTTGAGCTACCTTACCGCCATTTACCAGATGCTTTTAATACCAGTACAACCTACTGTTTTAAATTACTTGCTTTAAGATGGTAGTGCCATATTTGTCTCTGTTGTAAGCGTTCTAGTATTTTGTTCTTCATAGTAGGTAGTATTTTGTTCTTCATAGTAGGTATCCAATAGTGACATATCGGTGACATTCACAACTCTACAATGTCTCATCAGCTAGCCTTACCGTGTTTCTGCTTTATTCTCTCTGGAGGAACAGTCTGCACTTGTCAGTGAATCTTGTCATTCTCTTTGTCTCCCCATCCCACTGGTGTTCTGTAGTCTGTTTCACTATGTCCTGGCATGAATGGCAGCCCTCTCTTCATCTCAGCAGAGCAACCTGCAAGCAAAACCATTGTTCTCAAAAAACCCATAGTGTGAATGAATCCCCACTGTTATTTGACTTTTTTTGCCTATCAAACTTTTTTCTTCCATTAGTTTGAATTTCTTCACCTTCATTTTTGAAGCAGAGCTCTGTCAAAATAGTGACCTTTTACAGATAAAGTGGCTTCCATTTGTACAACAGAAGAGAGGTGAAGTGAAAATACCTGGTGCTATTTTTTGCCTGGAGACTGGTGCTCTCAGTTCTAAGTTCATTTCCCCAGGCCACATGCACTGGGTATATGTTTTATGTTGTGCCACACTGAGGAGAGCGGTGGATATGACTCTTTGTTTGGTCTCAGATGTTCCTTTCACTTTGTGTTTTTTATGGAGTCGGCCTCTCTTTCCTCCCACTGGAAATGAATCTCACTTAACACCACTGTTCTGTTTTGGAATGGCTGCCTCTCCTCGCAGGGAACCATAATGATGCCAGAATTGCATTGTCACTGTTGCATTATGGGACACTGTCACCGTGGAAACGTGAGCAGTTCTGTGGCTGTTTGAATAATGGCCTCATATCTCCCCCGCCTTGAAGAATTGCTCACTCTTTCCTCATAAAGAAGCGACAGACTGCTAGCTTTCCCTGTGTAAACATTGATGCTTCCTGTAAACTGTTTTGGATTTCCCATGTGCCCAAAAACTCATGACAAAGCAGCAGCCATTAACTCTCATTTAATGGGGCCAATGGGTATCATACTAGTGAGTAACACTATATGACTTAAGCTGTGTATTGAAATGTTTTAGAGTGACAAATCTGTCTTAGTTGGCAATTAAATAAAGATTCTGTACATTGTAATGACAGCACATTTGGCTATATGTGGCTTTTCAGATATACACAAGAGAGTTCCTTGTGCTATACGTAGGGTATTTTCCACAGCGGCCAATCAGCCACCAAGACTAACATTACACAACACAACACAGGATTCAATAGCGACGCACAACTGGCTACAAGTCACAAACATACCGCATGTTGTACCTAAGATCCATAAAGGCCCTCCTTCATGGTACAACAAGTGCTGGCAGTAGTCTGAATGGCCAAACAAAGCAGCCTACCAAAGCAGCCTAAAAACATCACCAACAAAGCAACCATTGTAAGCATACTTATGCCCTTCTGACGCAGGCTCTAATGAAAAGCCAGTGTGAGTAATCGTACACAAGCAAGTGCCTGTGCGGCTCATCTCAATATATGAAAAAAGTACAAGGCTACTTTAAATATGAGAAGGTCCAGGAGATGAAAAATGCTGCCACATGAAGTAGATTGTTAGGATATGATCAGTATAATAACAAAATGGGAAAGAACCGTCAGGTCAACCATTACCATCAGTTGTTTTTGTTTTCTTGCAGTGAAAGCAAATGAAATATTACCACATCTCTGTATCACAGCATCAGCAATTAATACGCTATGAAACTAAAGAAAAAATAAACATTTATTTAAAAACATACACTTCTTTAATGTGCAGCAGGTGAGAGCAATGCATCTCTGCGTGTGGTCTGTCCCATCACATGCACATTACAGTATGAGAATATGCCAGGCAAACACATGATACAAGTCTGCACAGAACTTGCAATGTTAAATTTAAGTAATGCAGAGATCATTCCATGTTGTTACAGATAGTATTTGAACACAGTTTCGAGGTTCATGACCAATGTAGGACCCAATGGACAAAAGTCACGCGAAACTCAGGATATGCTTGACTGCACTGCCCTTAGGGTTTATCAGGATTCTCTCACCAATGTGTCAGCGACAGCTGAAGCATGATGTGAAAAGAAAAAAAGAAAGAAAGAAAGACAGACATAATAATGGCAGACTGACAGATGGAGAGCTTGCTGCTGTGTATCATTTTGTTTACTGGATATAATTTTGTTTTTTAACTTTATTTTTGGCTGTCTCTGAAAATAAAATGGTTACTTGTTGAGTGAATCTCAATGAGCTATGAAAATGAAAACGCTTTGCTGGCTGTGATGCTTAAAAAAAAAAACACGGTGAAGACTGCACTAACGCTCGGGAGGAGGGTCTTTCTGTCAGTCTGTGGGCTGGCAAAAACTTTAAACAGTCAGTCAAAGTGTGAAGTGTGACACTTCATACCATTGCATTGTGGAGAAAAGAAACATTTATTTCAGGCCTGCACTGTAGCATGAACCCATTGAAAAAAACAAAGGCATCTGCTAGCTTGGTACCACTCTCACTCAACTGCACACATTTGGGTTTGAAAAACTAAATGCAAGGAGTGTTAAAGCAGGAGAAAACATGCGCTGTTGTGCGTTTTTATATTCCATCAGTATGTTGTGTGAAGGACAGATTGTAGTCCGTCTCTGAGGCTAGGTGCTTAAAGATCTTGACCTGGAGCTGGAGGTGTTCACAGACAGCCTTCTGTGCTACTTTAGGAACTGCATAGACACTGTCACAGTGGACAAACGCATCCGGGTCTACCCCAACCAGAAGCCCTCGATGACACGGGGGGTCCAGCAGCTGCTAAAAGAAAGGAACACCGTCTGGAGGTCCGGCAACAAAGACCTCTACAGCACAGCCCGAGCCAACCTGAAGAGGGGCATCAGAGAGGCCAAGGCAGACTACAGGAGGAAGATAGAGGACCATCTGAGCAGTAGAAACAGCAGGCAGGTGGCAGGGATTCAGCATCTGACCAACTACAGGACCAACCTCGGAGCTGCTGAAGGTGACCCCACACTGGCAGAGGAGCTGAACATCTTTTTTGCCCGCTTCAGTCACAACACCAGAGACAGCACCACTACACCACACGGCCCACCGCTCAGCAGCGTAAACCTCACAGGTGAGGAGCGTGAGGTGAGGAGCGTGAGGTGAGGAGCATGAGGTGAGGAGCGTGAGGTGAGGCGCACTCTGCGGGCCGTCAACCAGAGGAAGGCAGCTGGTCGTGATGGCATCCCGGGACGCGTGCTGAAGGACTGTGCCTAGACTGGAATCTTCACAAAGATCTTCAACCAGTCCCTGGCACAGTCCACTGCCCCACCTTGCCTGAAATCCTCAACTATAGTCCCCCTGCCCAAGAAACCTCACATCTCTAGCCTCAGAGACTACCGACCAATGGCACTCACCCCAGTGGTGATGAAGTGCTTTGAGAAACTGGTCCATGGTCACAGCAGCCCTTCCCCGCAGCCTTGACCCCCACCAGTTTGCCTACAGAGCGAACTGATCCACAGAGGACGCCATAGCACTCCATACTGCACCATCACACCTGGAGCAGCAGGGAAGCTATGTGCGGATGCTCTTTGTGGATTATAGCTCTGCATTCAACACCATCCTCCCTCACAAGCTAGTGGTCAAACTAGGGGACCTGGGGCTTCCACACGCCACCTGCATGTGAATCAATAGCTTCCTCTCCGACCGCAGACAGAGGGTCAGAGTGGGCCACTACACATCCATGGCCCTAAGCCTAGGTACCGGCTCTCCCCAGGGCTGTGTGCTGAGACCCTGTACCAACCAGACTGTACTTCCTCAGAATACTTAAGAGGAATAACATTACACAAAGACTGCTGGTGTCCTTTTACCGTGCCTCCATTGAGAGCATACTAACATACTGCATGTGCATATGGTACACCAGCTACACAGTGGCTGAGAGGAAAGAGCTCCAGAGGTTCATCAACACCGCCCAAAAGATCAGCTGCCCTCTCCCCACACTGGAAGAACTACACAGTTCCCGTTGTCTCAAAAAAGCCCAGAGCGTTATAAAGGACACCCACCATCCCGGTCAATCCCTTTTTGAACTGTTGCCTTCAGGCAGACGGTACAGATCAATTAACGCAACATATAGTCTCAAACACAGTTTTTATCCAACTGTGATAACCACCCTCAATGCTGCAAAAAATAATGCTCAATGCTGCAATATGGAATCTGTTGTGAAATGGATCAATGCAATGACAGAAAATATGCATGTCAGCAGATGTATGTTCTGTTTTTATGCAATGACTGTGTTCAAGAGGGGGTGGGGTGTCAGATGTTCAGTTCCTCCTTCAGGCTCATCAGGAGAAACATGCGCAGTTGTGCTTTTTATATATTCCATCAGCATGTTGTGTGAAGGATAGAGTGGTTGATCTCTGTGCCCAGGTACTTTAAAATCTCAACCTGTTCCACCAACAGCCCAACCCATCATGGTAATAAGCTCCCCAGCGATCATCCTCTCCATTTACAGAGGATCGAGGTAAGCGCCACAGGCCTGTAATCATTCATGGCTTTGGCATGGGTCTTCTACGGAACATGGATGATAGTTGTCTCCTTCCATGCCCTGGAATGAAGTTGGTAGTCAGGAACAGCTGATAAAGTTGCGTCATTATACTATCCACCTAGTCTGCACTCTCATTCAATATGGTCCTTAATCCCATCTGGTCCAGGAGCTTTCCTCGGATCTTGGGGAGGGAGGTGGGGGTTTGGACATTTTGGCTGCTTTCTGAGCTCTGCCCATCATGGTGTTCAGACCTTTCCATGCATCTCTCACATCTCCTCTGGTAAACGTCGTCTCCATCTTCATTTTGTATCAGAGCTTGGTCAGCTTGGGTTTGCGCCTCGGCTTGCTCCTGAGTTTATTGGCACATTTTTGTGTCTCCTTGTAAAAATTTCATTTTTTTAAAGTTGAGACTGTTTCATCTCTCTCTGGTTACTCAAGGCTTGTTGTTGGAATATCGCCTGACCTGCTTAGTTGGAATAACACTGTCTGAAACAGAATGGCATTTGTATGAGCAGATGAAGTCATTGAGTATGTTCAGGTCACCCTCACTTGTATGGAAGAACAGTTAGAGAACACCGCCTCAGCATTTTCACAGTCGTTACTCCAGACCTGGATGGTTTATGAATGCACTTCAGGCAGCAATTACACTTCAGACAGCACTGTTTAGCTTTCTGAAATGCAAGTGTGTAGACAGCGCCAGTGACATAGACAAGAGTCACAGTCAACTGTCTGATCTCATGGGCTAAATAGTGAGGAGGATACGACAGTCAAGATGCCATGCCATGAGCAGTAGGCATCCTGAAAACCAAGGCATTTGGCAAAGACTTTGACATAAACCTCTATTGTGCAAAAAACAGACTTTTGCATGTTCTTGAAAACTTCAGCCATGACACAAGTAAATCCCTGTCTTACTGTTTTAACACACACGCTCTGAATGGCAATCACCTCAGAGGAGTGAAAAGGCTCCGTACAGCAGGAATGGACGTTTGGATGCTGCACAGGGAAACAAAGGCAAACACACTCTTTTGGCTGCTTTCCTCACTGATGGTGTTTTCGGTTTGCACTTTGTTGCATAATGCTCATGTCAGCGCATTTCCAAAGTAATGGTCCCATCCTGGCCTTGGTGTTTGACTCAGCATTCATTTGCAAAGCAATTTACATTTAACTCCATTGATAGATTAGAAAACAAATGATGCTCTTACCAATTAAAAAATATGGCGATGTATTTACAGGAAGAGCACGTATTCAGTGTTTTGACTTGTGCCCAGTCTTTTACGAGGTGAGCATTTTGAAACATAATGAGCTTGTTTTGAAATATAGCTGATGTATTAATTCAGCTGTTGCTCTACACTGTTCTCATGGGTTATTTGCATAGATTGTAACCCAAACAATTTCAGCAATTAAGCACTGACCTTTAATTATATAAAATTGATAGCAAGTCAAGCCATTTCCTTTTAGTTCCCACAACTTGACCATTAAAGTCACAGTAAAGACACTGCTACCGCCAGTCTATTGCACATGGGAAACTTGAGAAATGTTGCATTGCACAGGCTGTACAAATAAAGCTTTTGAGATCAGCCTTTCATCTAGATATCACAAGCAAGCCAATCCACCTATAACAAGCAGTCAATACACACACCATCACACTGCATGCTTCTCAGTCCCCTTTGAATCTTAACTTGTATCCAACAGTGCTCCTGTTCTCATTCATATTCTCTGAGGATCTAAACCTTACCCTCGTCAAACAAGTGGTGATCAGGAGGGCTCTCCAACAGCTCATAAATCCTTTCACTTTTTTTTGCCTCAGAATGTACCAAAAGAAGGTGAGCATTCCCCCATAAATGTTTGCTCCGCAGCCGCTCATTTCTCTCAGCTCTGTACGTGGCGAGGATTTAATAGTCCCACTGTGTCCCGCCAGCATGCCGGACCTGATTTGTTGGTTCCTGCTGTTAGTTGGCTCCCCAGAGTATGGGCTCATTGATTTAATAGGTGTGAGGAATCATTAATGCCTAGCCTCTCAAGCTATTCAGAGAGGATAATGGAACATTCGCTAAACAGTAAATAATAGGAGTGGTCTTGCAAGAGGAGAGCCCAACAGGAAGCTCTTATTTCTTCCTTTTCTTCATCTCCAGCCAAGGGAATCATAAATGCAAGTAAAAGTCAGCAGGACCCTCTGACTCCATGGGTCAATAAAGTGCCAATTAAAAGGCACTGCAAAGAAAGGGGGAGGGGGGAGTAGAGTTCAAGCATATTCACCCTTCTTAAAACAGAACAGGTATGGTGTTTCCCTGCAAACGGGTTCACACCCAGCAGGCTCCATCTCATTAGAGTGCCTCTGCTCCATGTCTCTGGGAGCTCTCTAGTAGGAGCCAGCAACAGGACCAGCACACTGGCAGAGCACATGGCCCTGCCCTGCCTCCCCCAGCCTGGATCACAGCAACAGTAATGATACCAAGTGCTGGAGGGCATCCACACACAATGCGACGGCTCGCACACACACTGACACGCACACACACAAACACAAACACAAACACACACACACTTGCCGAGGCTGTACACAACCTTTGAAATGTTCCCCCCATAACAAGAGCGCTACAGTGAGTGCTATTTGCAGCCATTTACAGTAATTGGGGGTATTAACATGTCCTGCCATCCTCTGGGAAGGCAGAAATGGTCCAGTGAACAAACAAGGTTAACACCTATATCCTGCAAGGGCCTGTGTTGCACTGGTAATAGATAGCTGTGCACGTCTCCTGGCGGGCTGACCCCTCTGACACAGTGACTGCTCATCATATAGTACACATATGCCAGGCACATTCATCTGCACGCAGCTCGGCAGTCCAGGAGAGTGCTGTGCCCTGCACCTGCAGGCAAACAGGCTTCATCAGGACACCCAGAGGTAGTGATTTTTTTCTCTTTCACTGTGTGTGTGTGTGTGTGTGTGTGTGTGTGGTTGGGTAAGGGTGAATGTCAATGCCACTGACACCAACAAAGAGAAGAATGTGAGGAGTGGCCTCAGGTGAGCAGATGGCTGATATTTATTGTGCAGTCATCGCTGTCATTTTTTGCCCAAACACATTTGGGGCCGGTAACTTTGTTTATACAGAAATATGCTGTACACACAGAAAGTGCCAGGTTCATGAAGATAATTCATCGCCGCATTATATACGAGTCTAAATTAATCTTCACATTGAATACAATGCCCTTTTTATACACACACACATTTTCTGGCACAATTATGACCCTTTTCCTCCATCTCTGTTAACTAATACAGAGTGCAATGAAAGACTTGGTTAAATGGATTAGGCAGGCAGTCAGAGTTTTCCTCCATAAGGTAGAGTAACCTAAACGGTCAGACAAGAGGATGTGAATGTATTAGCTTAGTTTATGCGAGCCATGCGCGACACCCATGTGTGGCAGTTTGGCCATTCTGACCATTCCACCCTCGACCTAGCCTGGGTGTTCCCATGCTGCCTTGCGCGCGATTTGATTCACGCTGCTAAGGCAGCCTGGAGACCATGGAGCAAATTTTCACCTGAGATAGGGAACCAATCACAGAACAGGGGGGAAAGCAAGACGATGATGAGCTATGCACAGACGCATTTGATAGACATCCGTGGCACCCAATAAACGGATCTGGGCATTTTTTTTTCAAATATGAGAAAATGAACGTTTGGTTCCCAGACCACGTCTCATTGAGAAGTGGTGGCGCTAGCCAGGCTACCCTCGACCAACATGTTCAGGACATTTGGGTAATCAACCCTGGTGATTTGGCTCTTTATACTGTTCCACTTCACAGCTCTGCAGAAGAGCAATACACTATGCAGCCTAGACAGGTAGAACAGATGGAGAACAGTTTGACTGCTCCCGAAGGATCTGTGAGTGCCCAGGAATCCAAATGTTTTTGCACTGTAGTGCACACACACATAAACCCAATCACAGTATTGTCAACATGCAACAACCCTTTGATGCATCAGAGTCCACCTACTGGACAGGGAAGTCGTGTACCACAGTTTGTGGTTCAAAGACAATTTCCTCTGTTTTCTTCCCTGTCAAGTTGAATATCCATTACTGCACTCCAGCAATTTATTTACACTGTGATGACAGGACTCAAGACTGTTGCTGCCGTCTATCCATCACTGCCAATAATCGTCAGGGTGTAATTACAGCTGTCCGTGATGGCCCCATCACAAGCGTGCACAATAAAGGCATTCAACTGTTGAATTAATGCATCTGTCCTCCGCTGTTTCCCTGGCGGTCATGTAAGGGAGGGCGCTTTTTACTTCCACCTGTTTCACAGAAGCCTGATAGCGAGGAAGGGACAGAGTGCTGTTCACTCATGCTGATGTATTTTATCCAGCCGTGAACGTGTTCCGGTGGTGCTGCATGCTAAGGAGGAGTGCCGAGGTCAGGGGATGGTGATGGGCTCTGCTCCCCCTTGCCAAAGACTCTCCAGTGGAATAGGAACACTGACTGGACACTCTTACCATTCTGAGCGGGTTTCTTTTTGAGCAGTGCTCTCCCTCAAGTATGTCGTGTTGGCCGATTTGCTGTGATGCGGTCTTTAAGAGGAAACGCCTCCAAGCCGTGGCCACTATACTCAAAGATTTTGTGAGATGCAGACTGAGTGTAGGTCAACAAGCAGTTGAATAAACAGACAAACAAACACAACTAAATAGCTTTTGCGCTACCGCTGAAAAGTTTAGGACTTTACTCCAGTGAATTTAAAATGGTTATACTTCCTGTGCAGCATTAAAAACTCAGAACACTATAAAATAAAATAAATATAAGATATGTATGCACCTACAATGTGATTCAAGGGTATAAAAATAAATACATAATTTCTAAAATCTTACTTTAGTGAGACACTTAACTATTCTCACTGATAGAACCCAGACCCTTGAGAACAATCACCATCATTACTGCACACAGATAGAGAGAGAGAGAGAGAGAGAGAGAGAGAGTCATCTGTGTGAGCGTGTGTGTGTGGGGGGGGGGGGGGAGTAGTAGAGAGAGTGGTCATCTCCTTTCCGAGGTGGCATTCGCTGCCGCTGTCAGGTCAGATTGGGAGCCAGTGACAGGCGATCGTCTGAGTGAGATCACTACTGTCACGCAGCATTAGAGGCCAGGGACTGGCTGGGTGGAGTGCACACAGAAGCAGCCGCGGGGAGCCTCATGATAAAATCTACACCCACACCGAGCCTGTGGCCCTGAGATAGAGAGTGCGCTGCCCAATCCAATCTACACACCCCAACTCCGTGCTCCTCTGAACTCTGCCTTTGTTATGGCTTAATTCAAATATAGGCATGCCTGGGCTCATGAGAGACAATATGCTTCCTGTACAAGCAGATTATTTGCTTATAAGGTGACTTTGGGCAAGCATACCCGCCAGTCGGCAAAAGTCCAGAGTGCAGCAGAAGTGTTCAAAGCGTCTTTCATTTCCACAGGTACCACAGCCGACTTCATTTCCATATCGCGAGTGACATCACTGACATTCCACAATCATATTCTGCACACTCCTCGGTGAAGCAATTTAAAGAAATCGAAGCAAAAGGGTGCATGGCCCAAATATTATTCCAGTATATTGGATCCAACTGCCCTGTACTCACAATCCTATTATCAAAACCATTACGCAGTGCAGCCTCCCTAAAGCACTACTGGCTACATGTCCTTATGAAAATCTTATTGTGACTCGGAGGGAAATTGTGGTAATATGTTAGTGCTCCGTGTTGGTCAGTGCCACCTTGGAGTGCAGTTTATCATCCTCAGAATTGCACACTCTCATTTGGAGAAACCATAAACATTGGCTAAGGACTTGAAATCCTGAGGGACTACACCACCTGGGCCTTCCTTTATTTTTGCTTTTGTTTGCTTTACCTAGGAAGTTTTGTGAACATATTCTGTTTTGTTGCTGTTGTTGTTTGTATTATTCAAATGTTTATTATTTTATTCACATTCCTTTGTGGATGTTAATGGTCTAATAAAGATCTTGTCAAGACTCCATTATTATTCATCACATCTTGTAATTTTCAGTTATAAATGTGATGTCTTGGGTAATTCTAGTATCCAAGGCATGCATGTTTGATAGCTCTACTTTATAATTCAGAGTTCTCCTATGAACCATCCTATGCCCCTCCTGAGCTGGCTTCATGAGTCCTTGTGTGGAGGGGTCGTCTGAGGTGAAAATTAAATATAATACACCGAGTCACTTCGGAGTTTGGAGAGTTTGGTAAATGGTGATTATGCCGTCAGAAGCGGTCAGAGGCAAGGTCATTTGCACTCATCAGATGCTATTCAGTTTCTTTGTTGGATAATTGACATGCTTGAGTAAAGAGGCAAACAATTAAACTTAATTAAAGGAACTTAATTATGAGTGTGGACAAAAGAAGTCTTTCCACAGTACTTTCAGAAAATGGCTTTCTGAAAGTTATTTGCCTTTCACTCCGTTTAAAAAACATGCTATTCCACAGTTCTTCACTGACGCTTGATGTTTTCTTGGTGATGTGGAGTAAAGGAAGGTTCCCTTGAAAATCCCTGCTGAGCTGCTGGCATAGAACATAGCTGTTTGCTCCATTTTAAATTATTCAGGCAAACTATTCCAAGGTTACTACCCATAGTGGCTTCCAATGCAACCCATTGTCAGTTTTTATTTTTTACCTCTCACACTTCATAGCATGACTGCAAAAGGTTGCAGAGCATTTAACAATAACCCATGTTTAAGTACTGTTGCAGAGGTCTGACACAGGGATTAATGAACTGAGCAAATTTGTTCTGTGAAATAAACAGTTAAAATGTAGCTTACTGAAAGAGACACAGATCACTAAGCCAATCACATATTATATAGCAAACATGAGGCTCATCTCAAGGTGTGATAAGTCTCTTGTGTCATGGAATGAAAATCGAATTAATAGGATTAAGTAGGACGCCATGTCCCCCAGCATCCAATTTAACGCCCTGACTGTCAAAATAAAAACAGAGCTTAGAGTCTGAGCTACCCAAAATTTTGTCCCAAATAATAAACATTTATCTGCTAGACTAAGATCACTTGCTCACTTACTACAGAGCTCAGGGAAACTTGTGTCTTCCTTAACAAGTGTTATAGATCTAATAGGTACTGTGTCATTGGGGATTTGCAAAGCCATTACAATGTGATATGCAATACCTGCTAACCACCTTGTCAATAGCACCTCCTTGTCCCTCTCACTTTGGCCTTTGATTCAGCTTCTGAGCCAGATGTGTGTCCTAGGTGCTCTGATGATGGGTGTGTGGTTGGCTGACGTATGGTTCCTCTCCAGCCTCTCCCTGTGACGATTGGAATACGTTGTCACTTTTTAAACTTTGAACAGAATTCAAACATATATCTCTTGTCCAGTCCATGCATTCAGAAACCGAAAGATCAGAAACACACTTCTAGAGACCTTATATGTACTCAGGGCTGATGCAGACATTCTATTAAAGGTCAACACATAGGGACAAGAGATGCCAACAGTGGATTCTGTTGTGTGTATTTGCCAAAATAATTTATTCCGATACACTTATCAGTGGGGCTTCTGTCTTTTCCCTTGTTTAGTCTATCGAGAAATGAAAGTGGAGACAGACAATGAAAGACAGACTTGTGTAAATGGTAAAGAGCTACTTACATTATGCCGACTGACTTTATATCTGTAAGTGAGGATTTCAGGACAGTGAATAGTAATATCTGACATACACCAGCCTCATTTATGTCCATTTGGATGCTGTATGTTATTGTCAAAGACTCTGGAGATATATTGATCCTGTTGGCTGGATAAGAATTCAGTTCATTCTCAGACCTCTGTCAATATGCGGAAAATCCATAGAATGGTCTTGGCTACCTCCATGGGACATTTTTATAGTTAGCGAATGGGCTAACATTCAGCAGGTTAAAATAAGGAATGAAAAATTGTGCCTTTCTTGTGACAATGTCCACCTCTAATAATTCATAAATTACTGGTGTCACATAAAAGCTCAAGGATGGGGAAACACAAAACTAACAGAAGATAAGTATTGGTATTAGCATGACCGTATTTGTTCAGAAATGGATTGGGCTGTCAGTCCAAGATAAATTATGAGCTGTACCTAATCTTGCTCTAAGTTTGTGAGGTGACACTATCTGAGACTGTCTATATTAAATTGCATCAACCCTGCACATATTTAAACAGATTTGTGTAATACAAGTGTCAGTCAAACAAGATAAAGCTGGTTTAAAAATCGAATGGAGAAACTTCCTTAAGTGAATGTTTTTTCTCCCCACAGCATCTCTGTCTCACTGAACATAGTGGTTTCAGGACAGGGCAACCACAAACAATTGCATCTGTGTGTGTGTGTGTGTGTGTGTTTGTGTGGGTGTCCAAGCAATAGAGAATCTTTAAAACAACTGACATTACAGTAATTACAGAGTTTTGGTCCAAAAGTTTCCTCAATGAAGGCATCCAAAAGCTTGTAAACACCACCATCAGCCCAGCTGGCACTGATAGAAGCCTGCTAACATGCTATGTGGTGTCTGGCACTGTTATACTGTTGAAGTTTCTCTACATATATTGTGTTCTGACCTTGAGCAAAAATCTAAATAGCTTGTAGCCTGCACTGCTAAAGGGAACAGCTGATAACTGACATTTTTACTTGAAGTTTTTTTTGTAGTATCCAACCCACAGCTGAAAAGCTAACTAAAGATCACTGTTCGGATGATGAGGTCACACCATTTTTTACTATGTATTTACTTTTGAATACCTCTAAAAAGAACCTACTTACCTCACAGAGAGGACCTGGACAGTGTGTAGGCCTTTCATTAAATGAAAGAGAAAACTGTTAAGACATATAATAAATCTAATTAAAGAGGACTGCTAAAAACAGAACACCCCACTGGGTAAGCCAGTGCCGTGATTATACATTTTTCTGTTGAAGACATTTTTGGAATTTAGGCCTATATATTTTTTTTCTGATTTCTCATTAGACTTAAAAGTCTACGGAATTCTTCAGGGAACATAAAAGCATTCTGGAGCTATGTATAGCAGCCTCCCATGGCAATTTCTGCAAATGCATGAACATGAATGGACATACTCCCACTGGTTATAAGGCCTTAGCAATCTACACAGTCTTAATTAACCCCAACCTGGAAAACTTGAAGTGTTGAAATGTTATGATGACCAGGGGTCTAGTGGTAAAATAAGAGGTGGGTAAACTATCAATTCTGTGATCACGGTAAGGTGGACTGCGCCATGTGGTAGCGGGTTTATAAAAAAGACATTCAGAAAATGTTTGATGAAGGTGTCGGTTATTGTCCAATGTTTATAACAATGGTTCCTAGAGTGTTGTAATTGGTGAATAAACTATTTTGAGAACTCTAATAAGAGGTGGATAAACTCTATTTCTGAAATTTCAGAGGTGGATTCAGAGGTGTTTACTTGCGTTTAGCCTCCACTACATCCCTGATGATGACATAATATGTGTCACGGCTGTGTGTCTATGGACAGCATATGGCTTTTTAGGGCAGGACATTTCCTGAGGAGACAAATGAAACAGAACTTCGGGTGTTTGCTACATTCAGATGGACTTGATTTCATTATTCGATTATTGATTTCCACTGTCCCTGCACATTGTGCATGGATTTCAAACCTGGAGAACAGAAAAATTCCTCCATTTGACATAAGTGCCCTCATTGTTAACTTAACACTGCCCCCTGGTGGCTGGCCTCTCAATCACTATTAACTCATCTGAATACTTTTCTAATCTCAAGACTTGATAATAAGTGTCTTTTCAGGCATTTGAAGGTTTAAGTTTTCTTTTCATTAACGTGGCGTCTGCTGCATATGCCATTATACGTCTTATTTGCTTCTTTGTAGATTTTCACATTGTGTAATGAACTTTGAGTGTTGATGAAAAAGTCTCATTTCCATGAAATATCACTTTTTAACCACCACTATTTTTGTCCACCATGTGTTACAGTATTACAATTCTAGTCAACTGTCATCTGGCAACATCTACCATCAAAAGGAAAAAAGGAGGATTCATACACATTCATAAGCCTGTGAAAAAGACTGCATAGTTGATTTTGGAGAGGTTAAAATGAACCTCTTGAAAGCGTTGTCTCATGACAAACAATTACATGTCACTAATGCAGCCGATGTGATAACCGCCTAACCTGGTATTACTGTGCAGCAGAGCATTTAGAATTAAAGAAAATAGATATTTTAGGTATACCAGTGGTTAATCAATTTTCATCCTTTCATTGGCCTAGCCTGAAAGACAGAATAACAATAGACAAAGATAGGCCTGTCGGAAAACATACTCCCCAAGATGGCATATAAACACACTAACACCATTAATATGGGCTAATCCTTTGATGCATCCGCACTGTAAGAGAGATGTTCTTTAAGATTACACTGTCTCTTTTCAAATGGCTTCTTGATAAAGAGTTCCATCCTCCTATTTAAAGCAACACCAAAGAGTTTTTTGTACCTTAAAATAATGTTTCCAAAATAGTTTCAGTGGTTCATCAACTCGTAACAGGGTGAACGGCACTTCTGCATTCACATCACAGCCCTCTATCGGCTATAACCGCACTATGTAAGTTTGCCAGATCGGGTAGCGGATCTGTAGTTCGATGGAATGAGACATAAGAAACTACAAATTTGACTTGCGTTTGATGTCGCAATACATCGTACTTTCATAAATCATGCAACATATTCTACCTTGTCTGTGGACATTGTTATTTGCAAAGCCGTTGCTGGATAAACAAATAGCGTGTGTGCGACAGAGGGAAAGTTATTTGGTGTTGCTTTAATGTTCCGACTGGATTCTGCACTTCACATCTACACAGCCGACAGCCTGGAGCACTGTCACTCCAAAACTCCTCTACATCAACCTGCCCCAGCTGAATATTCACCCTACCTGTCATTGGATCACTAACTAGTTGACAGAGTATCTGCTGATGGAGTCTCACCTGCCAGATTCAATATACTCTACACAACCTGTAAGCAAAGGTACACCACAATCCTGCATCTTCGCCTCTTGGAATTTAACTGACTCTACTATTTTACTGACAAGTCAGTGATTTTCCTTGACTTACAGGATGAAAATCCCCAGACTGGTTGAAAGTCATGGTGTCCAGCCCACCACCATACTTTCTATTTGCCTCACATTGTCTCCACATTATCTGCACCTGCCATGTTGTCACAGCACTTTCTTTTCAGTTCCTGCATGTGTTGAATTAAACAGCAGCAGATGTTCGTTAAGATGATAGTTCACAGTAGCATGCAAATATATCTGCTAAAAGGCTGTGAAGATTGTACTGGGAATCCAGATGAGTTTGTTTTGAGTTAAATTCCAATATCCTGATTCTGAAAATTCTAAAGATTCTTTCACCAACTGGCTTTAGAGAGGTTTGTGTATGAAATGATTTGTAGGTCTGTGAGACTGCATAAATCTAACAAGTGGCTATGTAAATTTGAGGGGTTCAGGACTTAAAACTGATATTAAAACCTTTGATAATGATATTGAGTCTCTCCTCTGTATTACAGTGTTACTTCGTGTTGTTACTCAACATGTTGCACTGCTTTTATACAATACTATTACCCTGCTGGCACCTTAAGACCCTGTGATACATTTTCAATAGCTTGAGATTTTGCATCTAAAAGATAATTTCAGACCAGGAGATTGATGGTTAATAAAATAGGCCTATGTCCAAAACTATAATAAAAATGTGTACATTATGTTACAGCCATAAACTGAAGATAATGATTTTATGTGTTTTCATTTGTTCTGTTGTTCTGTTATCTGTGATATTTTCAATTTGGTTTCCACCTAAATGTGAGATTTTGCAAATATGACATATTTCCCAATTTGAATTAATCACTTGAATAATTGTATTGGGATATGTTGACGGGATACACAGAGAGGAGACAACTCTAACAAGGGGATACTCAGTCAGCAAACATTCAGATTTTATTTAATTCAACACATTATCAGAACTAAGCATTTCAAGTGGTTAAATTCACATCTGTTCATAAAACGTCATATGAAAACGCAAGTCCAAGACCTCGGACTGATTCCAGGTGAAGCCTTGTGTTGTTTTATCGTAATCATTTAGTAGCTTGTCCTGCAGGGGGCACTCTTTGAGGGGGGAAATGTCCTGCTTCTTTTTCATGCTTAACTGTTCCAAACTCATAGGGCCCCAATCAGTAGGCTTTAAACTTCACAATTCAGCTGTAAATTGCACGGCCATGTGTACCCTGATTGTTATTGAAGTATTTTAATCTGTAAATGTGCAATACATAGGTTGCTATGTGAAATAGAGTGTTAAGAAAAAGCTTAATAACATTTTACTCGTTGTATTTTGGCGTTCAAATTTGATCTTGGACACTGGACACCCAACAAATCAAGGCATTTCAAGAAATAGGCTATTCCAGTCAGACAGCAAGGCTAACTGTTGGCAGCTATCTACCCTTCCAATAAGCTAAATCTGTAGCCGATTTGTCAATGCACAGTGGGTAACGATGACCCGCCTATGCAAGGGACTGTGATAAAGATTTAGCCTAACGTTATTTAAGAATAATGATAATTGAGGGGAAATAACATGGATGTCGGCCTATGTAGGCTAGCACTGAAATTCACCACATGAAATGAAATCACACGTTGGGTGTTTGCAGGACTGCTGACACCCAAAGGAACAATAAGCTGTTGCCAGGTGTCTGGGAAAACGTGTGTTTTAACCACTGTTTATCTTTCTTTACCCTCACTGTAATTGTTCTCCTGGCTGCCAGTCTTGATGGCCATGATATTAGTTTAATTGCTTTGATTTGTTTTAGTTCGCGTTTGTTATAAATCTTTATCCTCACTGTTAGCATGATCCTCAGGCTGGCTTCCTCATCCTGGCTACAGCTTTAACTATGATTTGTTTTAGTTACCCTACCATTGTTGTTAGGCTAGCCTATATAAATATATAGGATAATATATATATAAAGGTCTACCCACGTGTAGGCCTACTTCAGACATCGTGGCTTTTAGCTCAATCCAGTGGAATAAAATGTCTCGCTCATAGTAATTTCTCACCTGCAAAATCGTTTGAATGCATTTCCAACCTTAAAAGCGGCGCGCTACAACCAGCTGGCTGGACACCTACTAGTCAGTGATTGTGACGCAAGTCTATGCGACTAAAAATAGCGAAAAGTCTGCCGGGAAATGTAGTTTAACATCTATAGTCTCTCCTAAGCGCTCAAGTCAAGTTCATTAGGCTACTGTCCTTTAATAGTACGTCAGAAATTAAATACAGAGGTTAATGCTATGGATTATATACATCGCTGTGTTTGACATCATTCTGTTTAAAACCATGACCAATGCAAAGGTCCGCTAAGGAGGCGGGATTTCATCGCTCTACCCTGGGAATGAACAGAATGAAGAATGAGCAGAGGCAGCCTTTAGAAAAGTGTCTATTAAGTGACGTCACTGTATCATGTCGACTGGCGATGTGCGCCATCTTGAAAAGAAATAAAATCACGGGCAATTCTGGTTGCTCTGATTCTCTAGACTAATCACTTTTCTTCTGTATCAGTAACCCTGTAATCCTCACGAAATTACTATAATAAGGTTCGGAATAACCCCCATTGACGCCAGTTTTGCTGCAGAACGAAGCAATGGCAGGTAAGGTTGCAAACTTTGTAGGCGGGGGCCCAGTTCTGTCTTCTCACATACCAGGGCGGCCTACCAGCACTGCAAGTTCATTAGCAGCTAACAAGTTAGCTAGCTAGCAAAGTGACTCCACATTATATCAAACCTCAAGCTCACGAGACCATAAACCAACATGTTTGGCATAGATGCAAGTTCATTGAAGAGTTGTATCCACTGTTAAGTCTATACTGAACGTGTCTTAAAGTTAAGTCGTGTGTTGCTTTCAAGGTGTCGGAGGAGGGAACGATTTCCAGTGGTGTTTCTCTCAAGTGAAAGGAGCGATAGACGAGGATGTGGCGGAAGGTAAGTTAACGTTAATTAAGAGCTATTTGCTTCATGTCCGATATTTTCCATTTAGGACTTTTACACAAGTCTTTCGTTACCTTAGGGGATGCCTCGACTGAAACGTTTATTGATGCTTGTGGTGCACTGATGAACATGTCTGTGTTTATTAGCTAGCTAATGTTAGCTATCGATGCCACTTGCTTTGCCAATGCCATCATGGAGTAGCTAGCTGGCTAACTCATTGGCTAGCAGGTACTGCATAGATCTCCTCCACGGTCTGGAGCGTAATCTTGGTCGCTAGCTAGCAAGTAAACGTTAGCTCATAGCTAATCACATCTTCCTAAGATACTCGGCGGTAGCTAGCTAGCCCGTTTACTTGTTCAGCGGGTCTTGTTTTATCTCAGCTTTGCTAGTGAGTTGCCTTCAATTAGTCGTTGAGCTAGTTGGGTACTAGGAATGTATGATGTCTATGGGATGCGTCAAGATTTCAGAATTGATAACTGGCAAGCTATGTGAAGCTTGAGTGGTTATCATTTACATTGTCGGAACAGCTTGACGGGCCTATGAATGTTCTCCCTTCCTGAATCGGATAACGTGCGGATGTGGAGTGGCGATGGTGCTGGATGTGCAGCCATCATAACTGAGTGCCAGAGAACATGAGCAAGTGGCTGTCCCTTCGCTGTTCTTTGACGTTTGGCGATTGCTGACACAAACATGGTGGATCTTCGCTCCTTATTCTAGAACAGATCCCTGATTATGTTGGTGAGAAGTGTTATTAATCAAGTCCTTTGATTGATGCAATATGTTCTGCTGTGTGCCTGAGCTGCTGTCTGTAGTCTGAGCTGCCGTGATGCATCACAAATGTCACGACCCAATGTCTGCCCATCAATATGTTTGCACATCTGCAAATGGTTCACTGAAAGGACACAGATAACTGTTAATCGCGTACACTATGTCTTTTGCTAATCATTTCAGGATTTTGAACTAGTACCTCTTGAGTGTTCAATAGCAAGGTTTTCAATGTTAAATGTATAGTGGTGATGTTTGCTAGGAAAGGCATTATGTGCGTTACACGTCATGGTTACATGTAATATGTGGTTAATCATAACTTGTGATCACTTGTGTGATCTTGATTTAAGATGCCCTCTGTCATGTCATATTGACAGTGGCTGAACAGCTACTTTGATTCGTTCAAATATGGAATGTTTTGTCCATCTGTCATTTTCTGCCTGAAACTATGGCACTGTTGTAATTTACACCGTTCAAATGACCATATATCACTTTGGGCACTCCATATAGTTTTAGTTCTGGAAAATGGAATGTTCCAAGTTCTTAAAGGAATGCATCAATTCAAGTTCTGTATGAAGCAGTAATAGTTGGACATGAACAAACACCATGTCATTTCTCCTCACATTGTTCAGCTGGAACATTTCCCTCCACCTACTTCAACTCAACAGATGCAGTGATGCACATAAGTGGGCTTGTCACACAACGATGGGTACATAAGCTCTTCAGCCATACCACACAGATTTATTAAGCGTTGCCTGGATAGCTGCCCCAGTAATGTACTCCAGCATGGCTGAAGAGATGCCAAGCAAAGTTAGTGTGCCGCATAAAGAGATCATTGTACTTTGTCGTTTGTGGAATTGAATTGCTGTGTTGTAGCAGCCGAGTTCACGATTTTGTTGAGACGATCGTTTTGATTAGATGCTGGCTATGAGAGTTTGGGATGCAGATGAGATTGTGATGAAGTGGAGCAGATGCTGCTCCCCACCAGTAAGCACATAGGCAGTCCCCCCCTGCCACACACACACACACACACACACACACACACACACACACACACACACACACACACACTCTCTCTCTCTCTCTCTCTGTGCCAGTGCAGTATTAATAGCATTGGCAGTGCCAGTGAAATGTGGCACTACAGGAGAAACAGCCACACTCACACAGAAGAGGGAGAGGAAGAAAGAAAGAAGTGGGTGTCTTACTCGGTGGTCCTGCTGCCCCACCTCCTACCCAGCCCCCCACGCACGCACGCACACACGCACGCACGCACACACGCATGCACACACGCACACACACACACACACACACACACACACCCTCCCTCCCCTCTCCCTCTCCAACATGAGGGAAGCCGCAGCTCAGGGCTGCTGCTCGTTGTTGTCGCGCCGCTTCGCCCCGCAGCTGCAGACGCCCCAGCCCCAGCCCCAGCCGCAGCCTCTCCTCCCTGGCTCTTAAATCTGCCCCGGCAGCCTGCAGCACTAGCAGATGACAGCCGCAGCCTTTAAGCAAGGTATAATGGCCTCCCGCCGAGGGCCAGCATGGGTACGTGCGTCTCGCATCCTTCTGGAGAGGGAGGAGGAGGAGGAGGAGGAGGAGGAGGATTCCGCTTAGTAAGCTTGCATCCATGTCGTAATGCTGTGGTGTACTGTATTGTGGTTTTGTTTTTTTGCTGGTGTTTTTTCCTGAGTAGTGGCGGCACTGAAAACACTTTGGTGTTTTCTTTTCTTTAGTATCGGGTGTAGCTTTACTGATGAAGTATGTGAGTGCATACATTTTTAGTATGTGTTTGTTTTGATTGTGGTTATTTGTCAGGAGATACGGAGGAGGGTGGGTGCAATTGATTTTTGCTATTACGGTTCTCTCACCGTAAGCTGCATGGGCTGTTACAAAGCGAAGAGCGCTGATCTTAGATAAGACGGCAGCCTCTGTTTATGCAGAGTCACTTAAATGGACCGTGCTCCTCCTGCTGCACCCATGTACATTAGCTCTATGGGTTTTTAGCGCTGAAAAGGTGTGGGCTGCCCCCCATCCCCACAACGGGTTGTTATTCAGCCAGCCTGTTTTCAGTGCTCCGGACAGGGCTGAGGTGACGGACGGCGTTAGTGGTGGTTAATGAGTAGGAACCTCTGGAAATGCAGTGTCCGATACAGCACAGTCATCACTTAATCTCTCACTTTCTGCACCATTGGTCTGCACTGTGCATTTCACCTCTTTCAGCGGGACACTTGTGGCTGACATAAGTCCTGGTCTCCTGCAGTAGCCATCGCTACTATCACGCATGTTTTCCTGAAGATTATATCTATGAAGCCTTTAAAAATGAGGGGGAATCCCTTGCCTCCTTACTGTTTTTGTTCACTGTATTTGCTTATGTTTGTTATTCAATGGTCATTTTCTAATGCATGAATCAAGTGATAGTTTTCATGTAATAAAGTTGTTTTTTACAATTGTGTGCATGGATCAAGGGGTTTGAGACAAACATGGCCTTACTGTAGTGTGTTGTTACTGTACTTGGGCTAATTGTATGTTTAACAAAGACCATGCATGATTCTTTTTATTATTAGTAGTATTGTTTATTGTTATTTTTTCTCAATAGCAGATAGTCCATATATGTTTGTTATGATTTGGGTATCCCCTCATTGACAGAAGCCATTTGTGGATAACTGATCTGATTATACTCTAATTTAGAAGTAGCAGCAATACAAAATAAAATCAAAATCCAGAAAACCACATTTTTGCACTTTGTTGGTAATGTGTAGGCTGCAGGAAATCAATATTAGATAGACCAGAGCCATTGAGTCTCTGTATGGTGCTGGGATGGGCTGAAAACATCCGTTGAAAAGCCTACCTCCAATACAAAACAGCAACTTAGCCTGGTCAGCCATGTTCTATTTGAAGTGGTATGTCAGTTGACGGCTTCTTCTTTGCTCTTTTTAGCTGGCCGCCTCCTCTAGCATTTGATGAGTTGTGAAGGGACGTATTTGTTGCATTCCCACAATAAAACCAATAGACTGCATGATGGCAACACAACACCTCTCTCTCCCGTACTCCTAAAGGCTGTATTCTGATGGGAATGCAGACGGACTTAACGCTTGTTGTTACATTATGGCCATGTAATAGAGAATTATAGCCTACCATCTAACCTGACACATTAACTATATATGACATTTATTGTAGAAAGCCCCAACATTATCGTGATTTACATTGATTAATAGTTCAAGATGAAGCAAGAGGCCTTTCCCCTCTATTAAAAAGACAATGTCAATATGCCAGTTTTCTCAGGCCCATGTACAGGTACAGTAGTTTTACTTTGGAAATGAATGAAAGAAGCAGCACTTTTTTATGTCCATGGCATGCAAGAGCTCTAAATGCTACTATTTCTGAAGCACCTCAGTACCTTTGCAGTCAAGGCCAGCATATGTGCTGCCACTACAGTTGATATTCATGAAGACGCACCCACTCTATTTGGGCTAACGTTTTGTGCATTAAACATGTCCCCTGGTTTTAGGGACTGTTTTTTGTTGTTCAGCATTCCCAAAGTGAAGTGAAGCCTCGCACTGCCCAGAGTTTCGGTATTGGTTGGTACTGAAGGCAGACTACATATGTTCTGCAGTCAGATGTTTTCAAAAGAACCAGCTGTGGGAGACTACATTTAAAATGCTGTCGTAATGCTGAAGTGAATAAGAATTAGTGAAGTAATTAGCGTTAGAAAAGGTCAGCGTTTTCAGTTTAACAGTGTTCACAAACAGTTGTCAGATCCAGATATGTATCAACTTACCGCCCAGTCTAAGTGGCTACTCTTGTGTTCTGTCTTCTTCAATGAGAGGATGATTAGTGAGAAGTGTGCTAAATATATCTCACAAAGGATTGGCGTGTCCAGAGCTGGCCTGGGGGCTCTCATGCAGGGGAGCACTTGCAGGCCCATCCTACTAATTGACTCAGTTTCAGGGAGGATGAGTCATGCTTGTTTGTGTCTCCTCTGGCTGGTCCTCAGAGGATATGATTGATGATAAGGCAAGGTTTAGGTGTTTCTTTGTGTGTGTGTGTGAGAGAGAGACAGAGTGTGAGTGTCCATTTGATCTTCTGCTGCTGCTCAACTGGTAATGGACATACTTTGTCACAAATGTTGATCGTTCTTGGCCTAGATCATGAAAGTGTGTGTTAAAATAAGTTCAAAATAAGGAGTTATGTGAATCATGTTGGGGATAGTTATTTTGCAGTCACCTTTGCTTTGATATTGGAAGTGTTTGCGATTCCCATGAAAGGGTCAGGTCAAACAGTTGGAGGTGATCTGTTTTTAGAAGGCGACTGTTTCCATGTTTCCTCACAGAAAGAGTCCTCTGCATTAATGTAGGTCAGAGAACACCTGCTTACAAGTTCAGGCATTAGCATGAAGCTCGTCCACAGAGTGGTGAGGAATGTGGTGTACTTAGAAATTCCATCATAACGTTTCCCCTCGATGGAGGGAACAACCACTTATGCAAGCGCATCCATACATGAAGAGCTATGTATTCACATTTGTGGAGTCATGCTTTTATTAACCAGGCGCTCATCTAACCATTCTGTTTTGCAGCGGACATTATCTCAACAGTTGAATTCAACTACTCGGGTGACCTATTAGCCACAGGAGACAAAGGGGGAAGAGTTGTCATATTTCAGCGGGAACAGGAGGTCAGTACACTGTGGAATAGTACATGCACGTGTCCAACTACTACGTGTCCAATGTAACATTTGCCCCCGCTGGACCCTTGGGCCAGTGCATGATATTTATGCTGGCTCCTTGGATATATTTACTGGTTCAGAAAAAGTTACTTTTACACAAAACTCTTAATTTATTACATTGTAATGACTTCCCTCTGTATTTTAATAGCCTTACATGCTTAGCTTTAACCACTTAGCATCACATGGGAACTGAGCTGACTCGTGGTGGTGACTGGCCAACCAACTTGGCTAACATGCTCTGTTACTTGCCTTGGACCAGGAAGCTATTGCTTATGCTAAACCCTGGAGCATACACAGTACATACTTAGCCCAAAAGAATTCAACACCATTACATTTAACTATCCTTGACATTATCCAAATTGATCTATAATCAAGATTGTAGATCTGTGCCAGTCACAGTAAGGCTGAATCCACCAGCTCCTAGTATTACCAATCATGCTATTTGTTTCACAGTATTTATGAAGCTGTGATTCTGTTTTGTAGTTTTGGAGACTTTGGGCTGAGGTTAGCCACCTCATATTCAAGGTATAAGCCCACCATGCCAGTTGTTGATGTTGTTGTTGATGTTGAAAGTTGTTGATGCCCTCCAGACTGCATGTTGTAAACTGACATTCATTTGAGAGTTATTGATAAGTAAAATTGCTAGATTAAAATGAATGTATGTTGAAAATTGTGTAGGTAATTGCTCATTCTGCATTTGTTTTTCTTCACCTCAAGAGTAAAAATCGACCACTCTCCAGAGGCGAATACAACGTGTACAGCACTTTCCAGAGTCATGAGCCAGAATTTGACTATTTGAAAAGCTTAGAAATTGAGGAGAAAATCAACAAAATCAGATGGCTGCCCCAACAGAATGCTGCTCACTTTCTGCTTTCTACAAATGGTGAGTCACCGAGGCCACCACCTCCAGCACTGCACAGCATCCTCCTTCACAGGTGCAGATGGTGATGGTAGGGAAGGTTGTCTACGGGTCATTTTCCATTTGATATTCTACTCCACACGCACTGCTTGCAAAAAATTAACCCAAAAAGTTTTTTTTCTGTCTTAAGACCATTATGTTGGACTATTAAGTTTTACTTCCTCAAACTGAACGTACGATTTGCTGTCCTGTTTATTATGTGGATTTTTGGCAATTGTCAAGTATTTGTTACATTATTAACTGTTCAGTGTAAATGGGCCATAGTCAACATTCGCTATTGTAACTCATTATTTCTGATCACCTATTGTCTGTTGATTTCTACCATTATATGGTATAAAATGGTCAAAATATGAATCCCTCTTGAAGTCCAAATGGCTTGTCTGTTGTTTCAGATAAAACCATAAAGTTATGGAAAATCAGTGAAAGGGACAAAAGAGCAGAGGGGTACAACCTTAAAGATGAAGATGGGAGGCTGCGAGATCCTTTTAGAATCACATCACTACGGGTAGGCGTCTCTCCTCTTCACCACTGTGTGTTTTGTACTCCGTATTCTTGATGCAGATGGTGATGTTGATGAGTGATGTGTGTGTGCTGTTGCGGTACAGGTGCCAGTCTTGATGCCCATGGACCTCATGGTGGAGGCGAGCCCGCGGAGAATATTTGCGAACGCACACACATATCACATCAATTCCATTTCAGTAAATAGCGATCATGAAACGTACCTTTCTGCAGATGACCTAAGAATAAATCTATGGCACTTAGAAATCACAGATAGAAGTTTTAGTATCCTTTCACAACAAGCATATTCTGGAAGCTTGCTATGGGATTTTGATTACATTTGGTTTCACCGTGTTTATATAACATGCCTTGTACTACTTGTATCACTTTGGTAAAATGTATATCTTGCTACCCTGGGGTCAGGTCTTCAGTCTATTTTCTGTTGTACAGTAAATCATGTTGCCCTGTTTGCTTGCTGCGCTTTCTCTCTTTCTGTGTCTGTATTTGGTTCCTTGACCGTCTGCCCTTCAGACATTGTAGATATAAAGCCTGCCAACATGGAGGAGTTGACGGAGGTCATCACTGCAGCCGAGTGCCACCCTCACCAGTGCAATGTATTTGTGTACAGTAGTAGCAAGGGCACGATCCGCCTGTGCGACATGCGTGCGTCTGCCCTCTGCGATAGACATAGCAAATGTAAGTGGCTCTCCGCCCCACACACACACACACACACACACACACACATTCAGTCTACCCATTTCTGTCTTTCAGTCATTGGGGACTCAACTGAGCCCAGAGTCACAAAATGCACAAAAGCCAATGGAGAGAAAATAGGCAAAAGCATCAGACCCCACACTCCAAATTTGTTTGTTTTTTCAGTACTTTCCTTCTGTTTTATGTCAGCAAAGCTGAGTTTGGTGTTGCGTAATCCCAGCCCTTACATAATTAAATCTAGAGCTCTCTCTTTTGGCTCGGCGTCCGCTTCAGGGAAAGAGATAGAAATCTGTCATTCCTTCAGACACCGCTCATAGAAGAGCGCCTGCATCACTGGCAGTGTTGATATGGCCTGCAGATTCTAGGGCTATTGATCTAACAGTCGCCGTGTCTCGCTTGGCAGTGCAGTGCCGTGCTATGCCAGCTCATATTATCAGTTTGATTACTGAACCAGTTGTTGTCAAAACCACTGAATGCCTGGCTTATCAAATGCAAGGGAAAGATAGCTCTTGACCTGCGTGTTGCAACAGGAGATGTATGATCCATAAAGGTTGTTGTTTTATTGCTAAGGGCCTGGACCATAGAGTTGCGCAACACAAATACAGTATATCCAAGCATGAGTGCTCTTATTTTGAGTAAATACAATTTCTTTTGTCATTTTCCTGCCGTGTTTTTCATTTGGTTGGTTTGTTTGTGTGTGCGTGTCTGTGTGCAGTTTTTGAGGAGCCAGAGGACCCAAGCAGCAGGTCTTTCTTCTCGGAAATCATCTCCTCAATATCAGATGTGAAGTTCAGTCACAGTGGACGCTACATGATGACCCGAGACTATCTCTCAGTAAAAGTTTGGGACCTCAACATGGAGAACAGGCCAGTGGAGACGTACCAGGTACGCCAACATTCACCTCTGCTTCAGCTGCTCGGCCTTCACTCTAAGCTTCTCAGTCACGCATCACTGTGGGTCTGTACGAAATGGAAGGCAGCTGTCTGCTGCCTCGCTGCCTTCAGCTCTGTACCGAGTCACTTGCTGTAGCAGGCATCAAGGTACCGGCTACGAACTTTGTTTCGGACAGCCTAGCAAGATAGCAACACAGAGCGCCGTTGTCAGGATATCAGAAAGAAGAATAACGTAACGTTCGATTGCTCACAATAAAATAGAATTTTGGACGTTGAAGGCAGCATGAAGGATACATCTATGCTGCAACGAAGGTATCTTATAAGGCAGTAATTTTGATTCGGACCCTGTTAGATATCTTAAAAGGCTGCATTTTTTCTAGTTTCGTACGGGCCTTGTGTGTAATGTCTTATACACCCTCTGGGTTCCACTGTCACCTGAAGCAAGTCATTCCTTGTGGCTGAGGCTTTGACATCTCCATACTTTCTCTGCTGTACCTCCTTAGGTTCACGAATACCTCCGAAGCAAGCTGTGCTCGCTGTATGAGAATGACTGCATCTTTGACAAGTTTGAGTGCTGCTGGAATGGTTCTGACAGGTGAGGAACACATTGCAAAGTGACAGATGGCTGATGTCAGCACTAGAGTATGTGGAATACTAAACACTGCTACTCACTGAATGGCAGCATCATGTGGAGATATAAGCAGACTTTTATTTTAATGACCTTTTTTTTTTTTTTTTTTATCCCCTCTCCTCTCTCTCTCTCTCTCTCTCTCTCTCTCTCTCTCTCTCTCTCTCTCTCTCTCTCTCTCTCTCTCTCTCTCTCTCTCTCTCTCTCTCTCTCTCTGTCTCTGTCTCTTCCCGTCTCTCTGCAGTGCCATCATGACCGGCTCCTATAACAACTTCTTCAGGATGTTCGACAGGAACACCCGGAGAGACATCACGCTGGAGGCGTCCCGGGAGAACAGTAAACCACGTGCCATTCTGAAGCCCCGGAAGGTGTGCACCGGCGGCAAGAGGAAGAAGGACGAGATCAGTGTGGACAGCCTGGACTTCAATAAGAAGATCCTGCACACCGCTTGGCACCCCAAGGAGAACGTCATCGCTGTGGCCGCCACCAACAACCTGTATATATTCCAGGACAAAATCAACTAAAATAAGAGTGGAATAAAAAATATGAAAGAAAATTAAAACAGAAAAGAAAATATCGCCCTACCATCCCCTTCCAAATACGCCCCGCCCCCCGGCGCTGACCTGAGGACACAAATCTTGTACTTTGCATAGTTAAGCCTAGTCGTTAAATCTGTAAACGAAACAATGGCCTTTGTTGTCCTCCTAATGAAGAATTTGATGCACTTGTTTTCATGTGTAGCCGAGGGAGTTAAAAAAGACCGCCTGTTTCTTTCTTTCTTACCTTCTTTCCTTCTTATTTTTTCTCTTTCTTTTCTTCTTTCCTTTCTCTCTCTGGGGGTCCCAAAATCCAGAACCTTCTCCCACCTTCCTCTCAACCCCACTCTACTCTGGTCTCATTGATCTCAAGAAGACAGCCCCACTCCACCCCAAAACGGGTTGAAGCCCATTTCACGGAGAGCACTCAAGAAGAGGCAGAAAACTGACCCAAAGTTAAATCTATTTATTTGAGTTTGAGCCTACTTTTTTTAAATATTAAAAAACAATCGGCCAACAGATATTTTGGAATTGCCCCCTTCCCCCTCAAGTTATGTGTAGTCTCTCCTCTGTATGCCTGGGCCTCTCTGAAATGACATTTGTTTGTTAATGCCTATTAACATTCCTCCTCTGGTCCACCGCTCAGGCCTTGGTGTTGACTTTTGAAGCACTTAACAGGTCTCCATTATGGTCAGTGGACAGTTAATGTTGTGATCCTTTTTTGTCTGATTTTTTTTTTGTTTTGTTTGTTTTTTGTTTTGTTTTCCTGTTTGTCTTTATTTTTTTTGTTTCATGTTTTACTCTCTTCTCCATTTCTCATGCATAGTAACATTTACTCACTGACTGTATCTAAATAACTACACCGTCTGGTGTCAACCACTTAATAAAAGTAACAAAAATTATGATGACGCGTTTTTACATTCTGAACTGGTGTGTATGGTTTTCTGTTTTGTTCTGTTTGTTTTGCATGTTATGTACATTGTAGATGGGGAGAGACGGTGGAAAATGTGAAACGTCACCCTGCTGACACCTAGGCTGCTTCAGGCATGTTTTTTTTTTTTTTCTTCTTTTTTCTTCACTAGGGAGAGATTCTCGATTCTCAGTAATGTACTACTTGAAGCTGCAGTTGCACTTTGGGAACGAGATCATTAGCTCTGATTTAAGTGTCAGTATTGTCTGTCAACGCTCTTAGATCCCGCTGAATTCTTTTTTTGTTTTTTCCTTTTTTTAAGTCCAGGATGATCATAGAGTACTTGTATTTTTTTAAGGGATATTGCAGCCTTAAACCTCTCCGTTATTGGGGAAGGGGACATTCATAACATACACGTGTAACCCTAACAAATATATGGTCTTGTCACATACTCTCACCCCTATCACCCTCCCCACCCCCCCCCCCCCCCCCCCGCCTCCTGTCCTTGCGTAATCCCCAGCGTTAAGTTTCTTTCTCTGTGCTTGTCCTCGTATTTGCTGCTAAACGTGGCTCTGTATATGGACACCTACAGGCGAGATCGGATGGTCTGCGCTAACCCCGGGCGACCGGGAGTGAAACGCCCAGTTACTCAGTGCGGAGTGCCTCCCTCTCAAACAAAAACGCTTGATTCCTTCTGGCCTATTGAAGTTGAATCAGCGTTATATGACACCAATTCAAAAGAAAGAGGAAAAAAAACACAAGTGCTGCTTGGGTTTCAACATGCAGCACTTAACACTGGTGTTGGATCACATAAAGAAAATGAGATGGAATAAATAACGGTTGAAAAGTACAAAGTTGTTGTATAGTTGGTTGTGACGCTCCTTAAATTTGGGAACTCTTGGGTCGAATTAAGTATTCTCATTGACCTTGTTCCTTGTTAAATAATGATGATGCTAACATTGTGGAAGTGTATACACTTGTTTGATTATTTTTGACCAAAGTTAAATAAATTTTAATTGTGTTTACCTGATTTAGGTCATTTCTTGCTAGTTACTT
This sequence comes from Alosa sapidissima, assembly GCF_018492685.1. Taxonomy (NCBI): domain Eukaryota; kingdom Metazoa; phylum Chordata; class Actinopteri; order Clupeiformes; family Clupeidae; genus Alosa; species Alosa sapidissima. The sequence continues at coordinate 4,120,092 of NC_055980.1, forward strand.
TTTCTGAATTATTTCTTTAAAGGTATACAGTTTCTCAACTAATAATGTAAAAAGAGAACCTCATTATCTTGGTTGCCAAGTCACTCACACAACCATTTTGAAGTTGGAGCACTCAAGCAGTTCACAATATTTAGGGCACCCTTCAATTAAATTCAGGTTCAATTCAATTAAAGTCAGGTTTAATTGGATTGAATCTGGACTCGGCCCATGAATTAGAATATCCCTGACTTGGGCTCTAAGAGTAAGAAATGTCATCTTGTTATGATTGACAAAGTGAATTTATTCATACTCGTATGCACTTTATACATTTAGCAGTCAATACAAAACCATTGTGAAATTGTCACAAGTAGCATCACGACAGGCGCAACAAAACACGCACAAAATGCCACAGTCCTCAAGGCAAGTTCCCTTTGGATTCTCTTGTACATTTAACAGTCATAATAATACCTGTAATCTGATGCCTTTTTATCACAGATTGCAAAGAAATGGTCGTGAACAGTAGAGTAAGGCAATCAAGTATATGTTTCCCAAACAAAAAAAAGGCAACCAACCTTCCTTGCTCCGATGCATAAATAGAAGTACATTACTGGTAGATTTTTTGAATTTCAAATAGTGTAACTATCTCTTGAAATACCAACCAGTTTTAACTCAAACACACTACACAGAGGGTTATCCCTAAATAAACAATCTGAATTTGTAGTACCATTTACCTGCCAATGGAAGAAATGGTCTTGATTCAGGCAATCAGTTTTATTCATCAACTCTATTTACGATTTGATTAAGGGGTATATGTCACAATTGAACGCTAGATGACTAAATACAATCCACAATGTGACAAACCATCATGAAGCCCTGAGCAGATCCATATAAATAGAACCATCTTTGAATTATTCATCATGCCTATTCTTTAGAGAGGTGATATGATTCAGTGATGTTTGTGAGACTTTGTTGCTTATGATTTCTCACTTCTATCTACCATCATGTGGAATTTTTGGATCTGATATATATATTATTCTCAACGTATGTTACCTGTACATCACCATGTAACCACCTTTTTGCATCAGCACATTCTATATCCAGTCATGGTAACAACACTTCCGCTGTCACTCTGCGATTTTCAGATCCATCACCATGTCCACCATGCTGTTCCCTTAATGGATATTATGTCAGCTTTTGATAACACTTTTAATCAGTCAAGCTAAGCCTGATACCTATATTTGTGTGTAAGAACAAGACCATGTGTTATGATTGAAGCATAGCCTAATGTTTGTCTCTGCTCTAAAAATCTACACTGCATCCTGATATGTTCTCCCCGAGCACTTCAACAGAAACCCTTTTTGTGCATAATGGAATTCTGGGAGATTTCTTTAAAGCAGTTATGGGAACCAGCAGAGGCAAGCTAGGCGAATTCACAGGGGAGATGAGGGAGGAAGGGACACACAGGCAGCCCCGGCAGGCCCCCGAGGGGCGGGGGAGGAGGGAGGGCAGGTCACATGACACGCTATCTGCATCTACAAAAGCATTGATCGGTGCTAAGGAGCGGAGCGGTGGTGGTGGTAGCGAGTGAGTGAGCGGGTGTGGGTGGTAAGGACAGCAGCCATGGATAGGTTCCTGCTTTTGTCTGCTTCAGAAGGTGCTGGTAGGAGTAGTGAGCCGTCTTCCAATATACACCCTTGAGAGAGAGGAAAGAGATAGAAAGACAGAGATTGAAAGGAAACAGCAGTAAACCAATCGCCCAGTCAAGGCAGTCATTTTTTTCCCTCTCAAGGTCTTCAGGCTATCTGGCTTAGACCAGAGGAGCCATCTGACGGAAAGCAAGAAAAATGTCTGCACAGCGTGCACTTTCTTCCACTGACATGCCCGTAAAGCTGGGTGAACTCACTGATTTTGCGCTAAGGTTATGTCACCCCCTCGCACAGCAGTCGTGTGTGCATTCAGGCACGTAGATAAAGCCGTACAGTATGTGGGGGTCAGAAATAGCACCGCTAACTGTGGGCCGACTCAACGCTGCGCCTCAGAATAGCAATGCTGACATGAGATCAATTTTGGAATTCAGCTCATCATGAAGCATAAGAGGGGCAAAGCAGAGGCCAGATCCCAGACTTTTTTTAAATGCAGGTCACGATCTCTTCTTTGATCTGACTACAATGGATGTTTGAATAGACCACACACATCAGATAAGCAAGACTTTCACATACAGCCTCTTGAGACACAATGGAGTTTCAGAGGCCAAGAATATTCCCATGGTTTATGGATGGTTCCTCTCATAAATAAATACTACTGTGTGCACAGAGATCAACCCAGGCATTGAAATATATAGATATGAATGATGTGTAATCATAAAAAAAAGTATATGTGATGAAAATGTTGACTCTACAGGAGAGGTGTTCAGATGTGAACAGCCATCTCACTTCTATCATGATCAGAGACACACCACTGAATTGGAAACACATAATCAATTTAGAGGGCATATAACACAGTCTAGGTCAAAAATCTCCTAACATCTCAACTCACCCCAAGCCTATAGCGAGAATGTGTGAGACCAACAGCGAAGGGAGAAACACCTTCAGGAATTCTGCAGAGAATATGCCCCCTTTCTTCATCATGCTGGTGTTCCTTATGCTGAGGGCAGATGAGCGCTTTGGGTGCTTCAGCAAGAACTCCCTGAGTTCAACAAAAAAAGCAAGTTGTCTTTACATGATGCTAAAAATGATGAAAGAAAAAGCAGAAGAGAAGAAAAGATAAATCCCCATGGTTATGGTTAGAGCTGCAATCCCCACACTTTTAAATGGTTAGAGCTGCAATGTTACAAAACTCAGAAACTTAGTTACGAAAGAAACTTTACATCCAACAAACTGGTTCACTCAGCGACACTTCAACATTACCCTTTTCATCTATTTTTAAACAAGATTTCAATGTTAAGATGTTCTCCTGCACTAACTTAGGCGGAATGTTTTCTGGTCGACTTGACCAGTCCCAGATCCAGTCTGCGTTTTTCTTCATAAGGTTCTCCACCTCTCGCCGTCTTTCAAGGAAGTCCTCCTCAGACTGAAATGAAAATGGGACTCCATGAAGAGGTCAGTAATGTGTCGGCCTGGTCAGACTGCATAGCATACACCTTCTACATTAGAAACCCTACACACCAGCATAGCACACACCTTCTACATTAGAAACCCTACACACCAGCATAGCACACACCTTCTACATTAGAAACCCTACACACCAGCATTGTTCAAAGACAAAGGAAAAAGCCACAATGGATGACATTTAAATAAGATGTGACTAGTTGAAATTGCTGTTTTGGATGTGTCAAGTGCCAATTTATAAAAGGTCAAGTCCAAAATGCTGTTCATCTACCAGCAGAAAAGACAGCGTTATTATCATAGGTAGGGCATTCATAGGCCCTAATTTAAATGGTAGACAAAGTGCAGTCTAAAGTCTAACTCAAGCTAATTTGATAATGAGGCACACTCTATTTGCTAATTTAATACCATGACAGGCACAAACATTATTTGGTCAGCTCGCTAGTTTTAGTTCATGTATTGAACACTTTGAGTGAATTTGCACTTTGCCCAGTTAGGACCCATAGTGTTTCTGGGTGTTGTGGTATCTTCTACTCTGTTAGAGGTCTCTATCAATTTGATGGTTCCTGCAACATTTCCTTTTGCTATTCAAAACATGTTACCCATTAGATTACAATGGTGACTAATGTAAAACTATATCAGGCCATTTATATCCTGGAACACTCCCAAAGATGACTAAGTGTCAATGGTTTTAGACAGATATTTTTTAGATAATGGTTAAAATCATTAGAAATTTAAAAAATGGGTAAAATCAGTCAGTGCAATTATACTGTATGATGTTGGTATGAAGATGACAGAAACAAACCTGTGAGCTATTTTTGCCTCCAGAGCTGTTCACATCGGAACCCCTGCGCAAGTGCAAAGGTGTCTGTGACCTTGGAGGACTGGAAAAGTGAAATGTAAACGTCAAAAAGGTATGTTCTTGGGGTTAGTCACAAATTCCTTACACACAAAAAAAAATACACCTGTCATCTCTATAAAAGTGAAGAGACCACGCCTAAACTGATCTACTGTTTTGTAAGACACTGATGAAAGGAAGTGCTTTTGACATGAAGGCAGGCACCTGTCACAGGGTAGGCTTCCCCTGGAGCTGCTCCTGCCCGACTCGTGCTGAGCCTCCAGCAGCATTTTCTCCATGTCCCCACTGGCAGCAGCAGGGCCAGGAAGCTGCTGTTCTTCCCCTCCACTCGGGGCTGGGGGGGTTGCACTGCCGCCATTATTGAAGTGAAGCTCCACCCAGGAGCCTTACATTTGGGATATAGGGACAATATTGTGTCAGTATCACCTATTGACATGTCCGGGCATGATTAATGGCACAGCACAGCACAAATGAAGTAGCCATTATGAAACACATGACTGTGCTGCTCTATAAATAGCATCAGGCCAGCTTCCTGCATCTACCACAACACCAGGATTTTTTCTCTCTCCCTCTCTAGCCCTCACAGCAATCATCCAATCAGCAGAGGAGGAACGCAGCCCCCTCCCGCTGCTTACGTCACGGGAACAGACTATTTGAAGAGAAAGTGGGATTCTTTTTTTAAGCCTGTATCTTATCATAACTGCATTGAGCAATGATCTGTTGAACGAACACAACAACGGGACAGGTGACGCTCCAAACTAATCAACAAACAAGATAGTTTTACAACAGCATGTGCCCTGCTATGTAGGCTACCACACAGTGACAGTGATGGCGCAACTGCTTTGTTGACAAGCTGCAAGCTAGCCTGATATTCTTCTTCTTCAGGCTGTATTGTTACACAGGCCTTAGCCTACATAATAAGACAGACGACAGTTCCGTGTCAGCAGTCCATGGCCTATATGTATAATGTATAATATTACATTGTTAATGTTACATTGCTATGAAAATAGTCTATATAGTCTATATTCCAGTTAGTGACACGTTCACTGTCGCACAGCCAAGGCGAACAGTCACGTGCGCCACCTTGTCAAACAAAGACGACACATTTCACACGCTTTTCACCATGTTATAACGTATAGCCTACCATAATACATATATTATATAGGCGTTATGAAATGTCGAAAGTAGCCTGCTATTTCAATATGCTCAACACTGAGTGCATGTCAATTTCGCTGGCAAAGCCTATCGCCAATACTGTATCTGTAAGCAGTCATGTTTACATTTCCAAGAGAAGGTAACGTTAGTTCGTGACACCCTTCCACTTACCTTGTAAATTTTCATCAGGGATATTTTGTTTCTCTGTCGTCATATTTTGGCAACAATGTTCCCTGTTCCTCTGACCAACTGGTTTAGTTTAGAATCGATTATTTGAAGCCAGGAATTCTGTGATCCTACGAGAATTTATCATAAACATGTGACAAGTTCAGTCTATTATTGCGATTTGTAGCCTACTCTGTTTCGATGTCAGACAAAATAAATTCGTGTCTTAATCACGCAGGAAGCATGGCTTTTCACACGACACAAGTAGAACGTTATGTTACTGTTGTTCGACTAGCCTTTGAATAAATCTGGCTCATAAATAGTGACGTACCAAGCAGCTGTCCTATAGAGCGTTTGATATGACTGGTCCAAATAAGGGGGTGTCATGCAGAAGCGCACGCCAGATAGGAAGACATATCCATTCAGGAAATAGGACACTATGGTGTGATGCATATTATGATAAAAATAATTACAGTATGAATGTATTTGTTTACATTAGAACATTATATTAGATCAGATTAGATAGATAGATACTTATTGATCCCCAAGGAGACATTCAAGGAATATAGAGGGTTATGTACAGAGAGTATCAGTAGACATTTTATATAAATAATATACATGTAATATATTGCACAGGTTTATGGGCAGGTTATGGAATATAGTATATATTGTGCAGTTTTGGGTGTTAGCAGTGCAAGGGCAATGATGAAACAGGTAAACAAGTAAACAGCTAAAGTGCAAATGCTAGACAGGAGGTGTAGTTTTGTTCAGTATAGTGTTACAGCTCATGCTAATATTTATCAATAAAAGTACCAGGGATTTGGCATTTCCTGAGAATATTCCCTTTTAAAGTGTAGCCTACTATATAGACATTCAATGTTTTTCTATACAAATTCGTATTCATTAGATGAAAGAACGTGGGCATGTTAACTGATTCATTGCAGATATCACACACTACCAAATGCTTTCTAAGACCTGCTAATTAAGTCTGCATTAGTGAGAGATTCCATCTACCCCTCCCGCTCCTCTCATCTCCTCCATCACCTGTATTTGTCTGTTTGACTGGTCACTGGCGACCTGAGAGCACAATCCCATGACCTTCACCTCCTGTGAGGTTTCCAGTTCCACACAGAGGATCACAACAACAGCAACAACAACAACAAAAGCTTAAGAGAGAAATGTCTCTGCAATGCTGCCTGTGGTTCAGTCAGATTCCTTTGGTCATGTGCACTCGCATTAATCTTTATTTTTAGGCAATTGTACTCATAGCCTTGCCTTGATATATTGTCATTATTTTCCTGCAATTTTTTGATACATTCAATATTTCAGTCAATTAAATATAAATAGTATATTATATTTGGTAGACAAGAATGATATTAGGTGATAAATGAATGACATGGTAACAACTTGTGTTTTATGTTATTTTCATAATATTGTAGCCATGTGTGAATATGACTCTCTATCGCCCTCCTAAGGAGTAAGGAGAGTTTTCCCATGGTGATGCAAACATCCTGGTTCTGAGGACGTTCGGCATCCCTGGTCCGCGTTCAGTGACTGGCCACACCCGTAGGAGGATGACGTCTCATAAAAAATACTGCATTGTGCACTTTGCTAAATGCCCGGAGATGTTTCAAAATCAGTGTAAGGCTAATATATTTAACAGGTCTTTTCTTGTTTGTATAGTACGTGGCTGTGTCTGTGTTCCTGTGTGTTTGTGTTTGTGTTTTTGTTTGTGTGTGTGAGTGTGTTTGGTTATGGTGCTGATGCAGGGTGGATCCCCTGGTGGTGATGACGTGATTACATGTGTTGGCCCGGCTGCGCTGCAGAGTCCGCAGTGGCCTAGCGCCAGCTGGTGGAGGCTGGCAGTGGACTGTACCACCCATCCGCCCTCTGTATGCGCACACAGAGAGAGAGAGGGAGAGAGAGAGAGGGAGAGAGAGAGGGAAAACGATTCAAGTCGTCAGTTCATCCCAGCCCCCATCCCTATTCTCCTTAGCCAGCTCTCACAGTGCAGCCTAGTATCCGCGTGTGCCTATGTGAGTGTGTACATGTGGGTGCATGTGTGTGTGACTGTGTGTGTGTGTGTGTATGACTGCATATGTGTTTGTGCTGTGTGAATGTGTGCGCGCCACGACACACTCCCCACCTCCTCCTCCTCCTCCTCCTCCTCCTCCTCCTTCCTCTCTCCCTCTCCCTTGCCGGCTTGATTCTTCACTTCTGCAGGGAGGGGGGTGTGTTCACGGTAAGCGCACAATCCTGCTCGCTGCATGGTTTTAAAATGCTCCGGAGAACCTGCCCCCTCTATCCCCACCTTCCACTCTGGCTTTAACATCCACTCTGTGCATCTATGTGTGTGCTTGTGTGTGTTCTCTCTATTTTGGATGAATCATTACCCTAGCCCTGTTTATTTTGTTGCCAGGGATTTCAGAGCAGGTTTTGCGAGCAGCTTGCCGTGTTTCTCTTCGTCCTCTTCCTCCTCCTCCTCCTCCTCATCCCCCTCTCTGTGTGGTTATTTTTTCCTGCCGCCCGTGCGATGTGAGTGATGAGAGTGGCGTGTGGGGAAGTGGCGGTCTGTGGAGCAGGCATGAGAACACTTCCCTTCTCCTTTCAGAGCATGTGCCACAGCTCGCAGAAAATGCTTCTCCCGACATCGCTGGAGCAACTCCCCGGCTAGAGCCAGCAGTCAGCAATCCCCTCGGCATCTAGGATCATGCTTTTAAGGTTAGTCTCCCTCGCTTTCTCTCTCTCTCTCTCTCCTCTCTCTCCCTCACACATAAGCTCTCTCTTTCTCTCTCCCTCTCATTCTCTCTGTATGTATGGATCTTGATAACTCAATGAAACTGCCATGCTCTAAATAAGCGATGCATGCAACCATAGTCTGCACTAGGCTAGCATTGGTTGCTGTGTGTATTTGTGTCAGTGTGTGCATGTGTGTATGTGTGTCTGCATGTCTCTGGGTATCTAAGCAGGATTATGTCTATATCTGACAGACTGCTTAGGTTGCACAAACTGGCAATACTGGTGTAATAACCTAGCATGGTCCATGTTACTGTTGATTAAGAATACTGATAGAGTGTACATTGTAGCAAGAATGATTTTAAATAATATTCTGTTAAATGCTAATAGCTGTTACTCTGCTGTTACTGAAATATGTAAAAATGTAATATGTGTTAGCTCTTCCAAGCAATATTTCAAGTGAATACTTCTTTACACTGAACCTATAATCAGGCCTGCATAGGTACAAGACATGATAACTTTGAACTTTGAATGTGTACATTGGCATTGCTGATATAATTAGACTCCACTTGTCTTAATGTATAGTTCCTATAAAATATTTATGATTAGACTAGACTGTGCTAAAAGTTCCTCAGGGGCTCATCAAAAAGACGAGTTCAACCGGTTCAACACAGGACTCTTCTCTGTCTCTACACAGCTGCAGAACAGGGTTTATATCCAAGAACAAATATCTTCAGCTTACTGGAGGAGGTTGAGTTGAGTCTTTATGAAATCTTCCCAGGAGGCAAGCTTTTACTGGAACAGATTAAAAATCCATTCTGTTGTAAGGTTTTGGTTGAGACTATATTGATGGCAGGGTCTACACAGTATGTGAGCATGTGGCCATTATAGAATGTATGTTTCCCACAGATCAGTGCACTTGCTCTTATGTGCTCTAAAACACATGGGTCTGAAGAACAATCACTAATAAGGACAATGACATGTCACAGTGTTTTCACTTTGTTGGGTTAGTTTAATCTTCACTTTAAATATGTTGTCATTATGTAAATCCTACAAAATCTGTTTCATTTCAAGATGACCTTAACGAGTGCTTATCTTAAGCTTGTTGCTGAGTAATAGTTGAACCCAAAAATAAGCTTTTAAGCTTCATGTCCACAAATTTAGTCCTAATATTCCATTTAAAAAACAGACCTTTCACATAACAATTATGTGTGCAGCACATATTAGCAATTCCATCCCATAGCCTATAGACGCCAAAAGGACAACTGTAGCTAAGACATACCTTTTTTTGACAAAAGCCCCAAATCTAAAGGCTCCATAACCAAGCAAATCTACCGATCGCCTTAGAATATCCATCATTTCTTTGAAGAGAAGCACTGACAGAGGAGATGAGACATGATCACCTAAGGCAATGTAGTCTTAGAGGAGGCAATGCATCTTCACACAGGAGAGCACCACGCACACTCACGGCATGGGAATGTGATGATATCTCCCTTCGCACACTCCAGTCTCCATCTTACTCCATCCTCTCGAAGAAATAACCTGGATGTTGAAGTGGTTTGTTTCACAGACATGATGCTCTGAGCTATTTCCAGCCTTGGGAAGAGTGCTCTGTGGAAGTGTGTGTATTAACCTGCTCCCCCATTATAGCTGACCTCTCATCCACTGGAGCACAGTAGCAGAGTAGCAGGCCTGATTAGCATCGAACAAGACGGAGCCCAGCAAAGACAGCAGGGAAATGACAGGGAAGAGAGAACTCCTGAACTCCCACCAGCACTTTGCTCCGACTCCAGGCCATATGTTACCTGCTACACGTTACAACCTCTACATGGCCTGCTGCTCGCTTTTTTAATACAGAATTATTATGTTTGTTTTATTTTTCCCTTCAATAGTCTGCTTGTTTCTTGTTTGTCGTAATTTATGAGCTTTTGTTGATTAATTAGCACAAACAGAAATGATCTTACTATAAATTACACGTCCGTCTGTTATTGAACATATTCCTCATGTTTTGCAGGAATTAAATTAGGAAACATATCTGCTGTCTTCATGTCATCAGGAATTTATGATTTCATTTCCAGATGGTGGCTACTCTAGCGAGCATCTTTTACTTATGACTGGCAGAGATCATGGGCCAGTTTGGGAATGAGCTGGAGATGTTTTAAAAGGCGGAGTTTGGGACTATGTGTTAGAGAGCAAAGGAGAGCGGGATACTTCTTCATCATGTGAGGCACTATCAGAAGTCATCTAGGAGCTCTAGTCTTTTGAAGAATGACGTCCCAAAGGTTGCTGATAGATTTGGTAAACACTTCATGCCGGAGGCAATTGATTTCAGTATGTGACTGACTTGGATGCAGTATGTATTTACTGGTTTCTTAGATGCAGTTTCCAGAACTGGAGAAGGGAAGTAGATAGGGAAATGTCAGAGGGAAATTAATGGAAATATGCTCTTGAAATGAAGACTGCTTTAACTGCCTCTGAACTGGTATAAGGATTTCCACCTCATATTAAATGGGGCACAGCAGGAAGGACATCTTCACAGGCTTGCCTCCAGCATAGATTTGACAGCATAGATTTGCAAAGTGACTTGTTTGTCAAGTTTAGAATGCTTAGAGTGCTTATTTCTATAACACATACATAATTAATTTGTCAAATGTGGCCATTTTAGGACTTCAAACATAGACTGATGGAAAGCTGATTCCATGCTGAATATTAGTTTTTCTCTCGCTTTTTGTGTGCGCTACAATATACTGTGTCTGAAATTTTCATATCCATTAAATTTTGAATAGGAGAAGAGAATCAAATGTGCTGTAATGCATAAAATGATTCTTGAAATAGGCTTAGATGTACAAACGAAGATAGTGATTTTGAGGAATGCAAAAATATGCAATATTATAGCCAATCTTTAGTATATTAGGGGCCAAAGCACAACTATTAAAGCATATTCGATATAATAAAAAGCTTGATAAATGGAACTGGAGAGGTCCAGCATTCTGGGTCATCATCTGGCACTGGACTCTGTGGTGCTGTGGGCAGGGGAGGCTGGTTGTTTGTCCGGCGTTGTTAACATGCAGCTCACATCCTGTGCTTTGTCAAGGGTCAGGGTCTGAAAGAGACGAGTCACATCTGGTATGGAAACCAAATTGCAGCCTCACTGGTGAGGCAGAGGAACAGAGAGAGAGAGAGAGAGAGAGATATAGTGTGTTGGAGTAATAGATTGGAACTTGCCACACACTTCAAAAGGTGAAAGCGCAATCTCTCTATGAAGGTGTGCTGTTATACCTCTTGTGCCTCTGGAACATCCTGATCCTTTTTAGGAGAGTGTTTATGTTGTGTTGTTTTCTAAGTGTGATAACATCTGATCCTGAGTTATTGTGTGCATCCATTTCAGTCAATTACAGTGGGATTTGAACTTTGAGCTATTGAACAGCAGGGAGTTCTTGTTCTGTTTTGATGGATGGAGTCACGTATGTGCCATGCAAATTATACCCAAGGCAAAATGATCAATTATGGCAAGTGTACTAGAATAGATTGGTTTATAAAATGTCAGACGACCATGCATAGTTTATCAAACAGTCGCAAGCTGGACGTTCAAGAATGAACGCCATTGTAAATCAAGCTGCGATCAGTCAGCCCTTGCCAACTTGTTCTTTAACCCTTTTCTGCCTCTCCTTCCATCCTCTCTCATTCTCTCTTGCTGTGTCTTTGCATCTCTGTTTTTAACCAGTTTTGCTTTCCCTCGCCCCCTCATACCTCTCACTTCTCCTGTTCCTTTCTCTTCCTATCTGTTTCTCTGTCTGTCTGTCTGTCTGTCTGTCTGTTGGTCTGTCTGCCTGCTCCTCTGTGAGGATGATAGATGATTAATCTGTGAAAAGGTCTGGGTGGGTCATGTTTGTGAGCTCAGAAATCCAAGTGTATTACTGTAAGCTGAATGTTCTCAGAGGCCTTAGCAAGTATAAGCATGAAGAGTTGCATATATGTCTGTCAATCCCTTTTTGTCTGCACCTGTAGTACCTGTAGACATGATGTCAAAAGGATCAAAATTGTTTGTCTCCTGTCTGTCATAGCACTAGTCCCATCTTGTTATCATCAACGATGTGCCCTGTACTATCACTCTTTTAAAAAGTGAAGTTGGCGTATCTCCTGGGAAGACAATGTGGGCTTGTTTGGTGGTGTCTGGCATTGCTTGGTTCATATTCAGACAGGGCGCTTCTGTGTGAGGGACGTGTAGCTGACAAATGTGTCTCGCGGTGTGTCATTTTGCCCTCTCTCCTGAAACAGAAAATGCATGTGTTTCATTGGCCTTTCAGCAGCACAATCTCACATAGCAATTAAATGATAGCATGGCAGAGTGGGAGAATGTAGCTCAGGCTGAACTGAAAACCAGCTTTATCAAATGTGTTTACAGTCAACAACAATAACAATGCTGGAAGCGCTGTTATCAGAACGGTTGCTCCCCTGGAGGTGTATTCTGATAGAAGGAAATTGATCTGATGCGTGAGGACTGTGTGCTGCGGGGACAAGCGGTGGTCCTAACGCTCCATGATGTTGATGTGATGCTGTGTGGTCCACATCACAAGAGGATGTGTTCAGCATCTTCGTGGTTTAACAGTGTGCTGTGTCTGCCTAGCTCAGTGCTGCAGGAACATGGTGTCACTGCAGGTTAGTGGTAGCTTAGGGCTCTCTCAGCTCTCTCTTGCCTCTCTCTGGCACCCACATACACACACACACACACACACACACGCACACACTTTGAGTAAGACTGACAGGCATCAAGTTATTTTTTGTCCCAAAATGACCCCAGTCCCCTCTCTGACTTCATCCGTCTCTCTCTCTCTCTCTCTCTCTCTCTCTCTCCCTCTCTCTCTCTCTCTCTGTCTTTTGGCTCCAGGTGGGCGAGAAAATGTAGCTGAGGATCCGAGAGGCCGAGAATCCTGAGACCCCTGACACGTCACAGGTCCCTGTGGGGAGGTGGTTGGGGCCAGAGGGCATCGCTGCTGGATCGCCGCCTCGCCTCGCCATGTCCAAGAAGGGGCCAGGGAGCCGGTCCAAGGGAGAGCGGCCCGACGCCCTGGCAGCTCTGCAGGCCGCCAACGAAGAGTTAAGGGCCAAACTGACCGACATCCAAATCGAGCTGCAGCAGGAGAAGAGCAAGGTGAGAGCAGGAGCTATCACTACAACACAACACAACACAACACAACACAACACAACACAACCAACCACAACAGAACACAACAACACAACACCAGCTCCACACCACACACAGCTCCACTGGTTCCACTTGGCAAGACACAAGCGCAAACAGTCTTTTCTCATTATGCTCCAATGGTACTCGCTGAACTCACTAGAGATTAAACCCATGTAGATTCATGGGCTCCCTTGTTTCAATAAAAAACAGACCATATTCATAGAGCTGGTATATTTTTATCCTTGGAAAGATAAAGCCCCCAGTGATTGGGCATGGTGAGGTATTTACTGCTACTGCAGTGCATTGAGTTGGAATGCATCTCTAGGGCTTTTGTGTCAGAAAGATCGTTAATGTTGTCAGTGGGCTGAGGGGGCAGCAGGTTACAGTGGCTTAATTGTTGATGTTTCTCATTTACTATTAACCCCATTAACCAGCCCTGACACTGTTCCATAGACCCGTCTCATGGAAACGAGTTAGTCCACTCAGTGGTCACAGACGTCCAGTGAGTGATTTGGCAGCAGCTTGTTAACTCAGAGTGGATTGCATATAGATGTTTCTGTCAGGGCAATTCCCATGTCATGACATGGTTCCGTGCCAGCCACACCGTCTGACAGGAAGGTAATAGATGACAGGGAGGAAATAGGGTTAATGATTTGGCTGGCCATATTAGTGCCACATCTGAGCCTCCCAAGAGAGTCCTAAGGAGCTGAAGAGCTAAAGCAGGAGATGCTCCAATCAGCTGTCAGTCTTGGTGTGATTGGACATTTAGGAGGGCTTCCCATGGCAGTTGCATCTAGGGATATGCTTTCTTCAGACATGCAAGTCTTATCTCAGCTATGCTCTTGAAAGTACATAGGTGTGGAATGATATCTGATTCTTCAGTCTTTTCCTAAGCTCTTAGAATGTACTGCACCAAATGTATGTAACCTGCAGGAGAAAGAATCTCTATTCAATTCATAAACTAGCCGTCACCATGGGAGAATACAATATCAATAGGAGTAAAAAAGACAGGAAGACAGAAAAAGAGTGGTAGTGAATGGGTGTGCATGTGTGGTTTAGTGGGAGTGGGCTGTTGTAAGACCTCTCTCTGAGTTCACTCCCACGGCCTCTCCCTGCATCCTGCTGCACCTGACTCAGATCGATAGCACGGGGCCTATCCAGCAGCACTGGGCACCATTACAGTATGGGAGACATAATCTCCCCATATCAGAGCTAAAGAACACCTAGTACACACTCCTGTAGCTCTCATAATCTCCCCATATCAGAGCTGAAGAACACCTAGTACACACTCTCCTGTAGCTCTCTGGCTAAGACTGCCTCATATGCAATCTCCTTACAGCCATGGATTCATGTTTCCTGCATTTCCCTGCGTTATCACGGAGGTCTAGCCCTGAGCTGTGTGCGGCAGGGTGACTCCGTCTTTGATGGTGAAGGGAAAATGATCTGGAATAATGCCCCTCTCTGCTTGGGCACGTTCAGCGAGTAATTGGAGAGCTTCATTCTAACAGACTGACCCATGCGCCGGTCGCTTTGACTTCCCATTCTAATGAGCGCATTAGCATTTATCGCTCACAGGAGCGAGCGTTGTCTCCTCCTTTTATCTCCAGAAGTCAGCGTTGTGGTGGCAAGTTTTGGGGAGTCACGGCACTGTGTGCTCGCCCATGCGGAGGAGACTAAAAAAGAGCATGGCAGATGAGAAAGTGCCGCTTGCATTAGAATAAATAAGACCTCAGCTGTCTGGCCTCGCTGTCAAAAAAGAACCCTTTTAGGGGAATGTCAAAATATATGTTCCCCACTCTGCCTGCCTTTATATCAAGATGGCGGAGGCTGCACTAAGCCCACATGTGGGGACACCTGGGTGCAGGTGAGTGTAAATGCTGGTCATGCTAATTGAGGCTCTGCTGTGATAAATGAACCGTGGCGCTGGCCTGAGCTGTAGGGATGGGGTCTGGGAGGGGGAGGGGGAGGGGAGAAGGGGGCAGGGCCTGGTGCATGCTGGGAGTCTGCAGATGTTCATCGAGCACTTTGGCGAACGGGAGGGTGTGTGAATGGCGCTTTTGTGACACACAGGCTGCTGTCAACAGCCAGCACACGGTGTCTCCATGTTCCACGTGCCGTTGTCCAGCCTGAATGGACAATGCTCACACGACATGTGCGTCTGGTCTTAATGAACCCGGTGCCATCCTCCACAAGGACACTGTTTGCTTTTGGCCATATGGTGGTTGCTTATTTATTATGAATATAATACATGCCATTCCATAATTTCCCCATATTATTAGAATGTATGGCCCTGAGGTAGTAAGTATGCTGCATTCACCAAGGTAATTCTGTGAATGTGTACATGTAAAAGGAGCTTGGTAATAGCTACAAACACAGACCAGTATGACCTCACCAACAAATGATGTCTGGCTTTAGTGGTCCTAATCACTTCAGCGGGGGATCCAGACACTGCTTCCTGCTTGGTTGTCATGGCCCCACCTCCTCTGTTTATATGTTGACTCAAAAGTGAACCAGTACAGCTTGCTCCATTCTTAATGCTGTATATGGTTTTAAATCAATTTAACTATTTTTATAAATAAATAATATTTTTAATTAAATATAATGTGAGCATATTGGGCAGATCATACTTTCTAATAGCTTTCTTCGCAGTATCTGAACCCAAAGTATTTAAAAAGAATGGATTACATAATAACGTCTTTAAATGTTGTATGGCATCTTTTTGACATGCAGAGCAGGATTTACTACGCAGTTGTCAGTTTCCACATTTCACACAAATGCAATTTCATGACTTCTGACATGTGTGTGGTTCCTATAACTGTGTGTGTGTGTGTGTGTGTGTGTGTGTGTGTGTGTGTGTGTGTGTGTGTGTGTGTGTGTGTGTGTGTGTGTGTGTTATACTGCTGGCTTTAATTAATGTAACGGATGAATGGGTCACTCCAGGAGGCTCATGGGAAGTCTTTGGCCTCTGGCTTGGCTCTCTCTCTCTCTCTCTCTCTCTCTCTCTCTCTCTCTCTCTCTCTCTCTCTGGGCAACCTGAGCCTCTCTCCACGGCCACTGTGTTTGGCTACAAATATGACTTCTTCTCCCTTTTTTTTCCTTTTGTCCCTTTTTTCCACACTGTGTTTGTTTTCATTCACGCCTCGTGATCATCGCTGTCCAGTCTCCTGACCCACTTATCATCCATATGACTAGTTAGTCAGGGTCGAGGTGCTTCTGCGTATCTCCCAGGCATACTCACCATCTGTTATCCACTGCCAACAGTCTGCACGAGCCCTGCCGTGATGCTCATGCAGACCCAGTGTGTCTGGAGAGGTAGAGCAGTATGACGCGGCTGTGGTCCTGGCTGATGCTAGCCCTCGCCTGAGCATTCTGCACAGTCATGCTGTAGTGTCGTGCTGCAGACTGCGCTAGAGCAGTGCAGTGGAACACTGACCCTAAGGAGGGAGAGGGAGAGAGGGAGAGGGAGAGTGCACTTCTCATCAGAGATAATTTTAGATGTGCCCCCAAAGAGAGCCCCCCCCCCCCCCTCCACCTCCACACCCACACACATCCAGAAGCTAACACATACATACAGACATTTGTTTGGGGCAATGCAGGAACACACAGTTGAGAGCTCCTCCCCTCCTCCCCCGCCCCCTCCTGCCCAGTGCCCAGTTCTGCGTCTGCTGCAGGCACTGTGTGTCACTCTCTGTTAAACTGGGACAGAGCAGGGGAGTGTGACCTCAAATAAACCCAGAGAGGTCGGGGCCTGACACACTAATGGACTATAGATAGCTCTCATGTTGCACCCACTTACAGTGTACTGCTCTAACAAAACAAACTTATTGTTCATATGAAATACATTCAAATCTAAATTTGAATCTAAATTTAGCATTTCATTGTTCAGTGCCTGTTTACTCTTATTATGACTCTGTTTATCTTATTATTCTTTGTAATAGCTTTTTTCCCCAGTATCTAAACCCAAAGTGTTTTGGAAAAAAAATTGGATTACATGTAATAACATCTTTAAATGTTGTATGGCATCTTTTTGACATGCAGAGCAGGCTTTACTACACAGCTGTCAGTTTCCACATTTCACACAAATGCAATTTCATGCCCTCAGACATTTGTGTGGTTCCTCTGACTGTGTGTGTGTGTGTGTGTGTGTGTGTGTGAGTGTGTGTGTGTGTGTGTGTGTGTGTGTGTGTGTGTGTGTGTGTGTGTGTGTGTGTGTGTGTGTCTGTCTGTCTGTCTGTGTGTGTTATTAGTCATCTGATACCTGTACAGGATGCTTGACAATTAAAATGTTGAATCATTCAGTATGTCCACGGGCCATATGCATCATATTGAAAATGAAGGGCCTTTTGAAGTGTCAAAAGGACTAACACCCGATTCACACTGGATGCGTGGCGAGTGCGTGGCAGCTGCATTACCTGTCCGTTTCAAGTTTCAGCACCCATGTTAAAGATTAGAGCTTGCCCACTTCCCGCGTGACATGCATGTGTTTAGATGTGTCTCGAGTCGTGCTTGAACTGTGTTTGGTTCCCCCAAAGTCGTCTTCCAGGCAGCGCTGCATGGAAGGCACTAGGGTTAGGCAAGGGCAAGGGTTAGGGTTAAGGTTAGGTGCCTTGAAGTGGACGGTGGTGGCTTAAAACACCATCGAGCGCTGGAAACACGCACTAGATGAGGCGCCTTTTCCAAGAGGAAAGTGTGTTGGAAGCGTTTTCAGCCAAAAGAGACAATGAAGAGATGTTTTAATAGTCCGACTGGCATTTCTGATATACTCACATGAAACGCGACGCAACAGTTACAGAGCAGAGATGCAACTCACACGCCAGGGTGGCGTTCTGAATCGGCCGTCAGACGACTCTCTCTCCCTCCCTCTCTCTCTCCGCGGTCTCTTGCAGGTGAGCAAGCTGGAGCGCGAGAAGACGCAGGAGGTGCGTCACGAGCAGAACAAGTCGACGGTGGTGGTGACGGAGCTGCGGGCCAAGCTGCACGAGGAGAAGCTGCGCGAGCTGCATGGCGTGCGTGAGACGCTGCTGCGCCAGCACGAGCAGGAGCTGGTGCGCGTCATCAAGATCAAGGACGGTGAGATCCAGCGGCTCCAGGGCCTGGTGGCGGCGCTGCGCGACGGCCCCGCCGACAAGCTGCGCTCGGCGCTGGCGGGCGAGGTGCGCGAGGAGGTGCGACGCAGCTTCGAGGGCGAGCGCGGACGCCTGCAGCAGGAGATCCTGGAGCTGAAGGGCGCCAAGCGGCAGATGGAGGAGGCGCTGACCACCGCCGTGCAGGCCGACAAGACCAAGGCGGCCGAGATCCGCAGCGTCTACCACCTCCACCAGGAGGAGATCAACCGCATCAAGAGGGAGTGCGAGAAGGAGATCCGCCGCCTGGTATGTGTCCACTCTGTCCACTCTGTTCAACACACCATATGTTATCATCAGCATCATTCATAACTAATGAATGAGAGTTAGAGAGACTCCATATGACCATCAAACATTATGTTCAATGGGTCCATTTGTTCAGTTTACAGCATGCCGTATTATTTCTATACAGTACCTAAATTTGTATGTAGATCTTTCAGATAATCGAACATACTATCTATCTTTATCTTTGTCTTTCTTTTTACCATTCTACTTCTGTCAGGTTTAGTTCTGTGAATTATCCTTCAACTTGGTTCTGGGATATTGCATAATGTGAGAAACATTGTTATTTAGCGTTATAAAGAGCAAGTGACCTGGTTTGGAGACTCCTCGGAGAGCGTGCTGGAGGCGGGGTTTCAGTCTTTACTGTGCTCATTTGCACACGTCTCTGTGTGTGTGCAGCCCGTACCGTGCAGCACAGAGCCCTGTGAAACGGTGCATCATAGTGATGGAATTTTATCCTTAGGTTTTGATCATGTTTGTAGACAGACCCGGAACACAATGAAGGGCCTGGGCCAACAGCAGTCTGTTTCAATGAGAATGTGTCTAGAGGCTCTGAAGTGATGATTTTCATGCTGACTTCATAGGTTATTTACTTGACATTCACATGATTGAACCTTTCTCCAAATGCCCTATTTAGTACATCAGACATTCTTATGTTCTTGGACACCATCACTAGCAGCACACTGAGCCAAACTAATCAGCAGGTTTCCTTTGCCACACAGCCATACAGCAGAACATAGATACAGTTTGTGATAACGCTTTGGCTGGAACCAAATGGAACTCGATTTCCTCTTCAGGAATTTGCTCTTCAGTAGCAAAATTACATAGCGCTGTGACTGGACCCAAAGAATGTGTGTCTGCAGTCTTGCCTTTACACAAAGTGTTTTGCTCTGCCTGTAGATTCCCAAGTGAACAGTAATACTGGAGAGGCAATTTTGGGAGGATCTGAGCGTCTCTGTCATGATGGATGGAGCGTTGGCCTTGCCTGTGAATTTAGTGTTCAGGCTCCTGTGCCTGGTGCAGGGCTTCTATTTAGCATCCTCTGGGACAGAACGTACACTCAACTCTCTCCAGGCTCCTCGCTCTGTGTCTGAAATCCCTCCTTATGTGTGGAGGAGTGAAATGTGGTGCTTACAGGTATTTGGAGATTTCAAGCCTTATCTTGAGATTTAATGGCTTTTATCCATCATGCTTGTTGATAATGCTGTTTTGAATTAGATTTTGTATCATTTTTAGGCAATTCAACTGTCATTATTGCATTTTCATGGAAGAATTTTGCCAATAATCAAGATCACAGTTGTTGACTCTGCCTATTTGATCTGCTCATTTGTCTTGATGGCAATTCCCTTGGAAGTTTCCACTACTGAGTTTTTTATCCGTTGTTCTGTATGACCTACGGAAGTTTTCACCGTCTCTTTTAATCCATTATTTGATTCAGGTTTGAGGCTTTATCTAAAGGACAGATTATCAAAATGAGTAATTGACATTTTATTATCATGTGTCCCAGGGAACACGTAACGGCCTTGAGTGTAAGGCTGGTCCTGTCCTGTTGTGTTAAAGAGTTATCGATCTAGCCATGACGTTGACCTTGGGTATCTCTGCCGTATCAGCCGCCCGGGCCCAAAGTAGTGTGGCCTTGATCTCCTTAGTGTGATCAGCTAGCTGCGTTAGCAGAGGCGTGCTCAGGGGAGATCATCCCCACCTCACAGGCAGCCTCTCCTCCTAGCTGCTAGATGCTTCACCTCTTGTTTGAGTGAGTGGTAGACTTTTGGATGGGGAGGTTGGAACATTGTTACCTTCTCAAGTATTTCCCTATTAGTCGTCTCCAATGTGTTTTCTCAGGTAGTGGACCACAGGGCTAATTGGGACCAACAGGATGTTTTCATACAGTATGTCTGAGAAATCCCAAATTCCTGACCTTCTCTCTGACTGTAGCAGACGTGAACTGGTTCCTTTAGAGGAAGAGCAGTCGCAGAGGAAAGAAAAGAGAGAATGTGGAGATTGTGTCTGTTGAGGATCAGATTCCCCTCAGACAGTTTGATGTCTTTCTTAGGAGGCCTCAGAAGAGGACATTAAAGAAAATGCGATGTAGTGGGGCAAAATACCATACAAATTCCTCCATTAAAATATTTAATGTCATTTGAACATTCATAATGGGTAGATGTTATAGTATATATTAAAGTAGCTAAGATGCCTGCTAGAATTTGAATATCTATACAATGATGTAGGAACTGCTTGGGGGACCTGAGATGCTTAGAAGGCACTGAGGGCATAATTAGTTGGGAACTTAATTGCAGTTGATTAGAACTTTCTAAGCAGTCCTGCTGACCTCACTCGAAAACAGCATATTAGCACACTTCAACCCTTTGCAAATGCACAGAAAAATAAAGTATGGTCCTTCATTAACACAGCACATTGAGAATGCCCCACTGTTTCTGCCAGTTTTTGCCAATTTTCTCCCAACATGTCGGTTTACCTCTATTTTCTTATTCACAACACTGACACCCTTCACAGCACTGGACAGCTACATGTTTACAGTTGAACAGTCTAACATATAATTATCTGATCTGAGCTCGTTCACTCAGTTTAGAAGGCCTGTGGGCGCGTATGATGACACTCTATTGAAATACCCCGGCTGCCTAAACCTCCCTGTGCACTAAAGCACTCCAATCCTGACATACTGTACAATGTCATGTGTGCCTTCAGAGCTTATGTTGTCGCTATGCTAATGAATGCAAAGCCTCCCTGAAGAGGCACCAAGGCGCTTTTCTGTTTGCCAATAGAATAACAACTTTATTAGGTGTTTTGCATATCAATAAGTTGGAGATAATAGCAGTGTGATGACACCACGTTGACTTAAGACACACCAGCTCTAACAGGATTAGAGGACACAATGCAAGCAACCAAAGGCCTATTACAGATCGGCTGCTGTCTATGACTGCAATGTCAGTTGCCACGAGGGCAGGTTTAGAACTCTCTAACATGGATTAGCCACTCAGTAACCCTCCTACGTCTGCGAAGCTTAGTATTGCATGGTGCTAATGGAAAACCCCATATCCAACTGTGTGCTTAGATAGATAGATAGATAGATAGATAGATAGATAGATAGATAGATAGATAGATAGATAGATAGATAGATAAATAGATACTTTATTGATCCCCTGGGGAAATTCAAGGTCTCAGTAGCATACAGACATCA
>NC_055980.1:4146878-4221878 GCF_018492685.1 Alosa sapidissima
TCTACTCTGCTTGGTGCAATTTTGCTGACTCATGTAATTAATTAAACATTGCAAATTTTGTACCCCTAAAATATTTTCTTCTCCTCTGGCTCTTTAAAGCTACTAATGGTGTCATGTAATCCTTATGTATCTCCTTCCAGATTCCTTCAGTCCCACATAAGACCTTAATGACAAAGAACTAGCAAATATATAAACCATAAACAATATCTATCGTTATTAATGAAATATGTCTCCTGCACCAACTCGAGTAAGGACTCGTGTTGTCAAATGACTTTTATAAAGCACGTTATTTAGTTGTTTTTCATTTAGGCATATCCATGTTTATGCTATGACATTTATCATTTAATTCTGGAATGTCTGGAATGTCTGCTTGAATAAATGAACTGGGTATGGCAGGAATATGCACTGTTGCAGTCATCACCACCGTATGATGCTATTTCACTCTGCTATCCTGTAGACATAAATTGTATAGTATGTTGATCTACATGAAGTTATATAGACTAGGCATGCACTCTACTGCACTTATGGGGCTACTTCAACTCCGCCAGTTGTACAAAACACCAATCATGCAGAGAGAATACCAAACATAAAAGTCCCTATAGGAACGCACGCACACACACACGCACACACACACACACACACAACCTGCATGCACACACATTCCTGCCTGCGGCATCTCCATTTAAAACACAATCAGGTATTTGAAGCTTACGGTAGGCAAAAAAATAACCTATAGCTGGTCAGAACTTTCTCATTTCAAAGCAGGAAAATTGTGCTGGTTGTGCTTTCTGTGGTATTTTGCTCCTCCTGTCGACGGGCTCCTGGGATAGTGGTGGTCTTGAGCTCCTCTCAGGATCCGGTTAAACTGCAGTGGGTTTCTTTTCCAAGGGACAGCAGTTGGACGAGAAGGACGCCCGTCGCTTCCAGCTGAAGATCGCCGAGCTGAGTGCCATCATACGCAAGCTGGAGGACCGTAATGCCCTGCTGTCCGAGGAGCGCAACGAGCTGGTGAGTAATGACCACAACTCTCCATCACACCATAGAGGATTAGCACACAGGACTCAAGTGTTCAACGCCATGTCTTCTACTCTGAAATATTTGCATGCCTTTTGTTGAAGTTGATGGACGAGTGACAGATGATTTCAAAGATGAATCACTTTTGTGTGTGCAGAGGGAGACCGTTTCCCTTGTTTCTCTGTGCACAATGCTGCGCACAATTCTATCTACATGAGTGTATTTTGGACACTTTTGTATTTCCTCATAAATATGTTTCTTATGTAGCCTACCAGCTGTTTACATCAGCAGCTTCCATTCCTTCAGCTGCGTGTGTAAGCAGTGGCATAGAGGCCTGTGGGAAAGTTTTTTTGTTTTTGAACTTGAACTCAAAGTCATGGTTTGCTAGTTTACAGAGGGAAAGAGGATCCACGCCTGATCAGCCTGAAGGGACCCTGGCATGCTGTGAAAGTTGTATGCAAACTGTGTTGCTAAGCTTTTGAGGTTAATTGTTTTTTGCTAAGCTTTTTGGGTTACTTACCACGCTAGAGGCTTCCGAATGTAAGATGTGTCTGTGTACATGGTGGAGATCGGCATGGAGAACTCACTGAACCCTCACACTCTGTCAGACAAGAACAGAATACAAAGAAGGATGATCTCAGACTGTAAGGGCAACAGACTCTGTGGAGTTGTGGGTGCAGAGTAGACAGCAGCAAGGTTGATGTCAGTCACATCTATTTAATGGAGCTCCAGTGAAGCCTTCGTCCTCTGGAGGTCAACCTGGTGCCAAATGACGTTGTAGGTCTGTTTGTCAGTGTTTGTCCACTTACACTCACACTCAATACTACTGACCAGCATTCTTTTATTTGGCCAGATAGGCGTTGGCAGTGGACCCGAAACAGCTATTGCATGTGTTTGTTCTGCAGGAACCCATGCGTGTCCGCTTCACTGACAGCTCTATGTAATGAAAATACACTCGCAGGTCCGCTCGCAGGTTGGCTGACCTCTCTTGAGGTCCACCGCAATCCCATCATGCCTTAACGGGCACATTCTGTCATCCTAAGCATTATGGGCAATGGAAAAGACTCCGTTCTTTAAGGGTCTGTGACATTGATAGATGACTGTGTTTCCCGCTCCCCCAGGCCAATGGCAAAAAATCGATGTTGTGATCCACAGTGATTCTGTTACAATACAGTTTTGGTACTCATAAATAGTTCATTGAAAGGTTTATTTAATTATAAGTATTGCATTTAACATTTTCTAAAGGTGACCTACTCTTTGACCAGTGCATTGCAGATTTCAATCATCAGAGACTTAAACCTTTAGTAATGAGTAGTGGTGTAAGAGATTGGATGAGTTGAGACGAGTCCAGGCTGGAAGCCCCTCTGTGTCTGACCACTGGCCCCCCACTGGCGGTTCTGCTCCACTGCACCTCCTACAAACGGTCTGCGACGGGAGGGGCCTGCTTGGTTACACAAGCTTTTATCAGCCAGATGTTCTAAGGATGAACTAATCTGCTGGTGTATATTACCGTAATACCCATGCCACTCTCCTCAGAAGGAGACGCTGGGATCTTATCCATCCTGAGATAACTCTGTACGGTAAATAACATTCATGAATTTGATTCATGCAGTAAGAGCAAAACCAATTGCAACTGTATTTCTCCTGAGATGACGGATCAAGATTGTTTTTCTGGTGCCGGATGCCTAGAAACAATTCCAGGGTTTTGTTTGTCCTCTTATCTGGTTAAACAAACGCAAACTCAATCAGGCACAGACGTTGTTGAATAGAGAACAACATTCAGCATAGCACTCAACTCTGATTAAGGTGCATCTGAAAATGCACTGCTACCCCCCCAGACAGTGATCCCCGGCCTTCCCTGACAAGCAGCTTTCAGACAGAGACAGAGGCTCTCTCTGAGTGTTTGTGTGGAGCTGCTTTTGCTCTCAGTCCCAGAGAGCCACAGGACCGTCCTTCCCCCAGTAAGCATAGTAAGCTGGTGACAGTGGGCGTCAGACGGGCATTGTGTCCGGCGATTGAAAGCCGCATGTCTGATTCCTCCTGCATAAAAGATGTCAGGATTTGCCCCCGAGGATCATGGGGGATGAGCCCCACTCTGTCTGACGTGGCCGCTCAGCTGACGGACAGCTCAATTTGTATGTAAGGATGTGTGTGTGTGTGTGTGTGTGTGTGTGTGTGTGTGTGTGTGTGAGAGAGAGTGAGTGTATGTGGATATGGAGTGAGAAGGGCCTCTAATCCTTCCACACCCAGCCACAGATTTACACACGGCCGTCTGTGCCTGGAGGAAGACGCACATCTCAACAAGCTTGCTCTCTCTCTTTCTCTCTCCCTCTCTCTCCCTCCCTTCCTCTCTCTCTCCCTCTCTCCCTTCCTCTCACTAAACATATAATGAATGTTGTTTATGTAAAGTGGGATGAAATGATACAATGTTGTATGTCTGTCTGTGTGTGTGTGTGTGTGTGTGTGTGTGTGTGTGTGTGTGTGTGTGCGCAGCTGAAGCGCCTGCGGGAAGCTGAGAGCCAGTTTATGCCTCTATTGGATAAGAACAAGCGACTGAGCCGTAAGAATGAGGAGCTGGCCCACGCCTTCAGACGGATGGAGAATAAGCTGCGCTTTGTCACACAGGAGAACATTGAGATGGTAAACCATGAACCCACACACACTCTCACACACACACACACTCACACACACTCACACTCACTCTCACACACACACACACACTCACTCACTCACTCACTCACTCACTCACTCACTCACTCACTCACTCACTTGTGCATATAGTGATGTCATTGACCACACATCCAAGGTAATGCCATGGTCATGGAACACACAAGGTTGTCAATCAATCACATGTACATACACACACAAGCACACATAAAGTGTAATTACATGCATGCACACACACACTCACTTAAACATACACATACACACACACACACACACACACACACACACACACACACACACACACACACCTTGCCAACACCATATACGAACTAAACTCGATGTGAGCTAGCGTTAGCGATCAAATCATTTTAATTGCGTTGTTTTCAATTGAAATGTCCTAACAGCATGCTACCCAACCGTCTCTATTCCCTGTCTGTCGCTTGCACTGCTCTGCTATTTTGAAAGAGAAATGTGATGCAATAGAAGAGCCTATCTAACAGATTCAGTATTGACAGAGAGCACTCTATGCTACACAACAGTCGCTCGCTCTGAAGCAGTTAGGATACCCTGTGACACACACCCCCAAATTCCTCATATTCCTCATTTGAACAGAGTGAGGAAGTGCAGGGCCCTTCACACAAAGATGGCAGTGAAATCTGAAATGTAAACATGCATGCAGGGAATCTTGTAGTGATGTGCATGTGTGTGACTAAACTGTAGATGAATCAAACGCGATCTCACACCTAAACCCCACTAGTGACCCACCATATGTCCGCTTCTGTATCAGAACATGTACACCCTGACCTGGAGTTCTAATTACGGGAGAATACGACACACCTGCTGTTCTCTCATTCTCATGTCATTCATTATTCTTACTTATAGTAGGCTTTAAATAGCTTTACTCTACTATAAACTGCATTTTCACACATGTGCGGAGTGTGTCATATTCTGTCTGATTCTGTTCATCTATGATGTCTTCTGACATGATGTATAAGTGTTTGTAAATGTGCATTATATGTCTTTGCGAATTCAGTGTGTGTATGTGCAAAAGGTTCCTATCCATTTCATAGATATGATGCTTTACTCATGTAGAGGGAGTATGTTGACTGCTCGTGGCATTGAGACACTATATGTGTGTGTGCAGAGGGAGAAGGCAGGGACCATCCGCAGGCCCAGCTCCCTCAATGACCTGGACCAGAGTCAGGAGGAGAGGGAGATCGAGTTCCTCCGGCTGCAGGTGCTGGAGCAGCAGAACATCATAGATGACCTGTCCAAGGTAGGGCCTCAGTGATGTTGAGGATAAGACCAACACATACACACACACACACATACATACACACACACACACACACGAACACACACACACACACACACACATACACACACACACCACACACACACAGAGCATGCATATAGCGATGTCATTGACCACACGTCCATGGTCATGGAACGCACAGACGCACACACACACATACACACACACACGCACACGCACGCACACGCACACACACACACACACACACACACACACACACACACACACACACACACACACACACTCACCATACAACAAGTACCTGTGTGTGCTGAATATGAGCTTTACACACAAATGCCCCTCCCCCACACACATCCAACATTACTGATGATTTATCCAAGTGATTGCCATGACAACACCTCCCACTGCTCAGCTCAGCCTCCCTCTCTGAAGCATGTGCAGAGGCACACAGAACCACTTACAGTACATAGCAAACACCATCAGAAACCCTTGGGTACCAAACTCAGACTTCACCTAGTCATTGTGATTAACCATGACCAAGGCTCACGTACAGTATAAATTACAGTATAGATGCTCATAGTTGCCCAGTGCTATTGCACACAAAGATATACTTACCCATCAGCATGTGTGTGATTAGCGACAGTAACAGCTTTCTACTTCAGTAGTGAGACTCCATTAAACCATACTAGCCTTTTAGTGCAGATGGGAGCACTCACGCCTTGGCTGTTAAATGCGGCATTAGCGGCGAAGAGATTTCCATTATTGGTGACCCAGTGTGTTTTTTATAGGCCCTGGAAACAGCAGGATACGTGAAAACTGTCATAGTAAGTTATCCTCATTTTCATCCTCCTGTTAATCGGTCTCAAAGTACTGTGTTTCACTCATTTACTTGAACTGCGAACATAGAGAATTTAAAATGATTGCGGCAGCTCACCTGTCAGATATGCCTCTATTATGGCCTGTGTGTTATTCAATGTACAGATGTACAGTGTCTCCGTATTTTAGATAAATGTTTCCTATCCTGTGTTGTAAGCAGGATGCTTGCAGGCATGTTACCTGCTTATGTGGTAGACACAATTCCAAACTGCTAGAAATGAATTGTATTGCATACTGTTTAAATATGTAGGTTGTGTATGTGGAGAAGTGTGAGTGTTACTCAGTCTGGGGGAGGGGCTGGCAGGAGTGAAGGAGTGCATGTGTGCTAAACTCAGTGACCTCATCTCTGCCTGGCCTCAGGAGAGAGACATGCTGCTGAGGTACAGAAGACAAGATTCAGCTCGACGGAAGAAGTCCATCAAGCCCTGCAAGGTGCAAGGTCCAACATGCATTTGTGTGTGTGTGTGTGTGTGTGTGTGTGTGTGTGCGCGCGTGTGTGTGTGCGCGCGTGTGTGTGTGTGTGTGTGTGTGTGTGTGTGTGTGTGTGTGTGTATCACTCTTCTCTTTGATAGTGAATGTGTGTTAAGTTCAAGAGTGCAGCAAATGTTTATTAAAAGTGGGAGAGTTCTTTATGCATTTTTGTTGTGTATAATGTAACATGATTGCACAACATTCATTTAACAGTATATTAAAGAGATGAAAAGTTTAAATACTTTAATACATATGCTCCATAACGATAAAAGGCACTCATTTGGGCAGCTCATTATTCATTAAGATTGAAATAGATAATGTGATTAATATTACCATTAAGATTAGGATTAGGAATAATGGTTGGATTAAGATACTGGATCATAGGCTCTCTCAGTCTGAAAGCAGGCACATCGTTAGACTATCACGTGCTGTTGATGAAGTGCTCAAATGTGCAGCTATTTTGTGCCCCCAGCAGCCAGTGATAGAGACGTTCTTCGGATATGATGAAGAGGCGTCTCTGGACTCGGACGGCTCATCCATCTCCTACCACACTGACCGCACGCCCTGCACACCAGACGATGACCTGGAGGAGGTGAGGGGCGTCCACGTCAGGGGTGACCTGTCTGAGGGTCAGGGGTTGCCGGGGAACATGCGAGGGGAGGTCCACACAAACAAGCTGACATTTCAGACAGATATGTTCAGTGACATTTTCAGATCAAAACCCTCGATATCTATACCACCCCCTGGGGAGATATGGTCTGATATATTCTTAAAGCGTATATATGTGTGTGTGTGTGTGTTTGTGTTTTTGTGTGTATGTGTGTGTGTGTGTGTGTGTGTGTGTGTGTGTGTGTGTGTATCACAGGGCATGATAAGAGAGGAGACAGAGCTGAGGTTTCGTCAGTTGACTATGGAGTACCAGGCGCTGCAGCGGGCCTATGCCCTTCTCCAGGAGCAGGTCGGGGGCACCTTTGATGCTGAGAAGGAAGTCAAGGTACAAACACACAGTACATCATTGTCCACACTGTCTGGAGCATTGTGCAAAATTAACAACACAACAGGGTAAAATACTGTCTTGTAAACTCTGATTGCTCAGGCAATTAGCATTTTATCGTTATGAATCATGTCATCTTTATTATATCATAAAATTTGTGACAAGTGAAATCTAATAATCTGACTGTAATAAATGTCTGTAAAATTTATAATAATGAGCCTTTAATCAAAGCATCTGCTGTTGATAAGGATGTCAATTCATGAGTGCATTTATGCATAAGGTGGATCTGGGCCTGTACAATTATCTCATTCTCTCTGTTTATGTAATGAAAGACTGCCTACTTTCCTTTCAGACACGAGAACAAATGCAAACTGAACTCATCCGCTATCAAACCAGAGTCCAAGACCTTGAGTGTGTTTTAAGTCAGCAAGGCCAGGTAGGACATAACGCCAGCAACTTATGCCCCCGTGCCAGTAAGAAGTGCTCACTAACTATTGCAGCAGCAAGCTGATATGAATGTTTTTAAGTTGCATTAATCATTTTGCATGTGATATCCAAGAAAGTTTGATGCCATTGAAGAACTCCATTAAAATTGCAAAGTACTTAGAGTGCATTCCATACAGAGGACACTCACACTTTTTTATGCTAGGAATTAACAACTGTGTGACCAAACACCATCTGCTGCTTGGTATCAAATGGGCCCATGCGCTCAAAGCTAGATTGCCTATTACGGGCCCCGATAGTCTCATTAGCTGCTCTGCCGATAATAGCGGAGCGTTAGAACTGCTGTACAGAAGTGCCGCCTTCCTCCCTCATCCTTATGCCGCCCTGCCCTGCTCAGAGTTGTAACCAAGGCGCTGAGAGCCTGGGCTCCACAGAATGAATTAGGCTCCTGCAGGAACTGTATGACATATCACATTTTATTTGAACTGCAGTGGGCAGAGGCCCTGCCTGCTCCAAATTGCTTTGGGAGGCGTCGGGCGCATCTTCGGGGAGACCAGAGAGTTCCCTTTGACTCAACGGGGGCAATTCTCGAAGAGACAATTGGCCTGCACAATGCTTAGCAGGGCATGAGTGGGAGAACACTGTCATTAACTCCGCAGGACCAACACTTACACTGCCATTGCTGACCCGACCCGCCATCCCGACCCGAGCGCTGAGTTGTAACTGGACCAATCCAGGCGTCCTGCCCGTGTATTTTCACATGGCTCCCACGCCCACCGCACACCCCTTGGCCCACGTCTGGGCCACCCCTGGGAGTTCCACTTCAAAGCCGTAGTGACCTATTTTGGGGCTCTGGAGTAGAGCTCTGCTCAGTCTTCTACTCTGTCTTTCCAGCTGCAGTCACTTGGCTGAGCCTGACGAACAGATGCCTGTGTGTTTTATATTCTTTGTTTTTGTTCTTTTGAAGGATATGAAATGGATTGAGGAGAAGCAGGCGCTGTATCAAAGAAATCAAGTCCTTGTCGAAAAGGTAAATTCTACAAGCGTGAGCACTGACACCTGCTTTCATTCAGTGAATACCATTTTGAAGTTTTGAGTGCTCTATTATTATTTCACAGATAAAGCAAACGGAATCAGAGGAGCATCGTTTGAAAAATGAGATTCAGGACATTAAAGACCAAAATGAACTTTTAGAGTTCCGTATTCTTGAACTTGAGGTAAGTGCTAGCTTTCAGTCATTTCTCTGTCTTCTTTCTTCAGAATTATTTGTAATAAATTGCCACTTTAAAAGCTTTCATGCCATACCCAGTTCAGTTTAACATTTAGTTAGAATTCTAAATGGACATCTCTTTATCATATGCTATCTGCCTCTGATGTCTCTGAAGAACGTGGCCGTGAGCATGGGAGCTATTCATTATGGATTAGATCTCTGGGCACTGCAGCAGAGTTGGTGACACAGCTTTGTTCACTCCACAGGAGAGAGAGAGGAGGTCTCCTGCCATAAACTTCCATAACATCTACTTCAGTGAGGGAGTGAGTCCACTGCAGGTCTACTGTGAGGCAGAGGGAGTCTCGGTAAGGACAGAGGCCCACATGACCATTAGCTGAGGGGAAATGAGCTGTACCAGTAACGCGTGTCTCTCTGAGAATTGTCTTCATGTACTTTGAGAGAAGTGGTAGTACTGTTGAGAGAAGTAGTGCTGTGCATAGTCCTTTTAGAATCATGAGCATGAACATACACGTTAAACCTCTGTTTTCACTCATGACCATCAAACTATTCTCCAGCTTTATTCAGTCAGAGTTGGTGTGGTATTCTGTGGTAACTGAAGTTGTGGTAACAAAGGTATCAAATTACGTGTTGGGTTACAACTTGGGTCCTTTTCTGTACTGCAGGACATAGTCATTTCAGAGCTGATGAAAAAGCTGGATATTCTGGGGGATAACGCCGTAAGTGTATGTTGCTTTTCTTCTGTAAATGTGTGTGTTTGTCCAAGTCTGTGTCAGGTGACTACGTGTTGTGTTGTCTGCGTGTACAGAACTCTTGTGTACAGTATACATATATTGTGTTGTAGTCTTTTTCTTCACCTTTCACTAATATCTGTGTCCCTGTACACAGACCCTTTCCAATGAAGAGCAAGTGGTAGTCATTCATGCCAGGACTGTGCTCACTCTGGCAGAGAAGGTACATGCTTTTGACTAACATGCTTTTTTGTCTAAGGTTCAGTACTCAATATATGGTGTTTCATTGTTATTAAATTTATAACATTTCTTCATTCTGTTCTACTCAGTGGCTAGAGCAAATTGAGGTGACCAAATCAGCTTTAACACAGAAAATGCTGGACATTGAGAGTGAGAAGGTATTTTGCTGCAGTTTTGCACTGAGATTTCTAATGTTGTCTCCACCCCTTACATTGGGTGGGGAAATGCTCCAACAGCTCCATCTAGTGTTCATTAGAAGAATATTGGTAAAAGTTCATATGTCAGTACATGTCTCCTAATACTGTAATGTAGAGAGAAGGTTACTAATTACTAATTTAGAGAAGGTTACTAATTACTAATTTAGAGAAGGTTACTAATTTAAGTGAAATGTTTTACCCTCATTAGTACCACCTTTCCTAAGATGCTTCATATCTGTTTCATATATGCATTATGCACAGTTTTAGGCAGTTTGGTTACATGTTATTTATACTTTAAAGTTTAACCATTTACAAAGTTCAAAAGCTAAATGTAACCATTTCCTTCCTGTTTCCCTCACAGGACCTCTTCAGCAAACAGAAAGGATATTTGGATGACGAGCTGGACTACAGAAAGCAGTCAGTGGACCAGGCCCATAAGGTGGGATTTGTTGGGATCCTGTCAGTACACCACGTCACACACACACCCACATACACACACACACACGCACACACACACGCACACACATACGCACACACACACAAACACACATACACACACACACATACACATACACACACACGCACACAGACACGCACACACATACACACACACACATACACATACACACACACGCACACAGACACGCACACACATACGCACACACATACACACACACACACAAACACACACACAAACACACTCACATACAAATGCATGTTGGGTTTGATATCCATCACTACTTCCACTTGCACCACTAATGTGAGGCGAGGTCCACCTGACTGCCCTCTGGCCCCACAGCGGATCCTGGAGCTGGAGGCCATGCTGTTCGACGCGCTGCAGCAGGAGGCCGGGGCCAAGGTGTCGGAGCTGCTGTCGGAGGAGGAGCGCGACGCGCTGCAGCGGGCAGTGGAGCAGTGGAGGAGACAGGTGCTGAGCGAACTCCGCGAGAGGGACGCACAGATACTCCGAGAGAGGATGGAGCTGGTGCACCACGCACAGCAGGTACACACACACACACACACACACACACACACACACACACACACACGCGGTCATATACGGTCATATCTTCACTTAAGAATATTAAAATGGATGTTTAAAAATAACACACGGTCATTAATTAGCAGGAGAGTGCATGGTGTAGTTACTGAGGTCCATTTATTTGTCTAAATCATGTTTATTACACACAGATACAAGCACATACTGCACACGTAGCCATGCAGGGAACAGAATATCATCAATAAAAGTTTGGTGAAAAATACCGATACTGCTTCATAGATTCTTCTTTCAGTGAGGCAGATAAATAAAAAACAGTTTGTAATGGATTAAAATCATGTTGCACTGACAGAATGAATGAGTAAGGATGATAAATGGCCCTTAAGCTAACAATGTTATTAGTGCTTGTTGGAGATGCTATTCTAGAACTATAATGACAGCCTGTTAGCTGGAGGGAATAGAACTATTTAGAGCAGGTTAAGATTGTTTACAGAGAGCAGATTAGATTTATCAGTTGCTTTGATCTAAATCTTCTCAGGGGATATAGCAATTTTATTTTTGGTCACATGAATGAGTCACCTTAAATAAGGTTCTTTAGATAACATCTAAAACCTTAAAAGTAACCAGACAGTGATCATGGGGAATGTTTTGTGTGTTTAGTGAAGTGTTACAAGGAAGTTATCCAGTAACTTTTAAATTGCATCAGCTTGCATGAAAATGCAGTCCAAGTGAACTTTGCTGACTTCAACTGCCTTTCAAACGTTTCAGAGAATTAAGGAGCTGGAGGAGTGGATAGAAGCACAGAAACGACAGATAAAGGAATTAGAAGAAAAGGTAAATCCCCAGGATTATCGGCCATGGGCTAAATCGTAGTGGTGTGAAAAGAATGTGCAAGTCAAGGTCAACCGTCAAGGAGACCTCAAGATGGAAAGTGTGTGTGTGTGTGTGTGTGTGTGTGTGTGTGTGTGCGTGTGTGCGTGTGTGTGTGCATGCAAGAGGGTTCTATGTACACAGTTTCACGAGAAAAAAAATTAACTGTGAGAAAATGCATCAGTTTTTGGGAACCATTTGGTATTTTAGAATAACATGATTCTGACAGCTATCCTCAGGCAAATACCCCAACCATCACAGAGCCGGTCTCTGAGGCTGGGTGAAAATCTAGTAGAAATTTACAAAAACCTCGCCAAGACTCTCATGTACCTGTCATGTTAGATCAGAGACCAGCTGAACCATGACAGTCTGTCTCATGCAGTGGTTGTGTTTTAGATGGTTTGTGTGTTTTTGGCTGTAACTCTCCTCAGTGTCAGAGTATGTAAATGCACTCTGCACTCTTAGAGTTTGTCAACTGATTACCCTCTTCACTTCCGTCTGACTTAAACAACTCTCTCTTCTCTTCTCTCTTCCTCCTTACCTCCTCTGTTCTTTTCATTTCCTGGCTCCATCTTCAGTTTTTATTTTTATTTTTGTTCTTCTCTTTAGCCTTCATTCTTTGGTCGTAGTTTCTCCGGCCAACCAGATCAGGTGGGTTTGAAGGCGCCCTCCAGCTCTTTCTTTAGGTTTACTCATATGTCAACAATTGCCCTTTCTCTCCAAAACAATGTGCAAATATTTATGGTAGTGTCCGCCATACAGATGTCAGGCATGTTGATAAAGCCAAACAGATGACCCCCTCTCCCTGCAGTGTTCTCCCAGAGCCACTGGCCCACATGCACTCACAGTGCGGCTCTGACGTGATTGACAGGCAGATCATTGTCCTTATTGGCCAGGAGGCTTTAGGAGGTCATTTCATTTGTTTTCCTCCCTTATAATGCCTTATTACAGAGCCGGGGCACTCACAGAGACTAGAGTGTTTTCATTAAACAAGGGACATTCATGTCCATGGGAATGTGGGGTAACTTACTAAATAAACCAAGTCTGGAAATTCATGTAACTCTACCTTTGATTGTCGTCCAGGTTATGACATATTGTAACGATACTTAAAAGATGTTCTAAAGGAAGAGGTCAGGAACATGGAATGCACTCATGACTGACTGTTCTGATGATGTTGTGTCTGTGGGCTATGACTGAGTTCCTCTCCTGTCATCTGCAGGTCTCCAGACAGCTTTGTCTGTTGGATGTGTCTGATGGAAGGACCACAGCTGAGAGCTTCACCCTGATGTGGAGTATGATGTTGTATGTTGTTGGACTAAGACCCAAACAGACACTGAGGACATGATACTGGTTACACGGAGAACTACAGCTACTGAACTATGGTGCTCATTAAGGGACAAAAGAGAAGGCCCCTTTTTTTAATTGGGAAGAGCTCTGTCTGTCCGGCGTGTCGGATTTGGTGCATGTGGAATTTAAGGACTCTTAAATTGAAGCACTCCCTCTTTCTCTTTCCCTGCTAAGCAGGTGGTGCTGGTGGCTGCTTCCCAGTGGAAGCCTGAGAAAACGGAGAGGTGT
Organism: Alosa sapidissima; assembly: GCF_018492685.1. NCBI lineage: Eukaryota > Metazoa > Chordata > Actinopteri > Clupeiformes > Clupeidae > Alosa > Alosa sapidissima. Next base: position 4,160,459 of record NC_055980.1, read on the forward strand.
TACCATGGCAACCCTGCCCCCACTGTTTACATGATGTAATGAGGGCCCTATGACAGGCGCAGTGCACCTCGGGCACAGCCAATCTCCGAGGAGCTCGCTGCCACCAGCTCTTCTATTGCAACTACCGAGATGAAAACTCTTAAAAGCCAAACCATGGAACTGAACCTGTCCTTTGTTTTCTAATTTGAAGGGATGGAAAAAAAAACATCTCTCAGAGGAGAAGCTGAAATCCTGAAAAGACAGTGTTTTTCTCTTTTTTTGTTTGTTCTGGTTTTCCCTTTCTCTAGTTTTTTAAAAACTCTGTATCTCTCTCTCTCTCTCTCTCTCTCAGTGGCTGGAGGGAATGAAGTAAAAGCTCCTTTGACCTTTCCTACAGTGTGTGTGTGTGTGCACAGGTGTGTTTACCTCAGATGCATGGTGCTGGCCAGACCGTGGCGAGAGATGTGCTGAAAGGTGTGCATAGGTGGAGCAGGGGTTGGGCTTCAGGTGGGGGGGTTCAACAGGTGAGCTGCTGTCTAGGTGCAGCTCCAACCTCAGGCTGTTAGGCTGTTCCGTCCTCCAGGCTGTAGGGAAGGCCATTCCTCTGCACAGGTGTTTATCACACAGCCTTTCTGGACACATCAACAGGACTATTCCACTGAACTCACAGCATGCTTTAACAGGGGACAAGGGAGAGCTCTGATGCCTGCCATATTAACAGGTAAGGGAATGTGCACATTCATATGTATACTGTAGCCTACCATCCACATGTTATTCATGCTGTGTATATCTCTGTATTTATTTCTAAATGTTATTATATTATGATAAATTATATTATACTGTATATTATATATTATATTACATTATTAAATATTTAGTATGGAAAGTGCACCCATGTGCACCTATTTGTTTATTAATTGACAGTTATGATAATCAACAAGATATACCTTGTTCATTGACTGTCCTACAAGCCAGGTACGGTCATCTTGAAATTAATCTGTATTAGTCTGTAATGAGGCTGACATCATCAGCACATAAAGTGTGCACACAGTAGGGGGTGCTAAATCTCTAGGCACAGAGAAGGATATTCCACCACGGATATACTGTAACTCATCTATTGCAGATTGTCCTATATTCAACCCTTTACTGTCCTATATAACCTCTAATGACATTAGGGAGAGCAATACTGTTTTCATAAGACATAACTTCTTACCAATCATATGCCATACTGACATGTTTCAGGAGGAAGGGAACATCTGCATCATCTCCCCGAGGCCTGACACAACAGCAGGACCCTCCCTCTCCCTGCCAGCAGGTTAGTACTCTCCTCTCCTCAACATCTGAAGGGGAGATGTGAGCCACACTGTGTCTGATGTAGAACACAGACTTGGAGTGCAATCCTAAAGAGAGAGTGAAGAAATAGATTGAGTGTGTATATTTAAGCAGCCATTGAGAGGTACTCTCATCCCAGCTGGAGGCTGACCCATGTGATTTTAGAACAATAATGGCCAATTGATTAGTCCCATCTGTTAAGGACCCTCTTTGTCTTTAGTCCCCTTTTTGGCATATTTATGTGTCTCTTTCAGTTGTTTGTTTTTTCCTTGAACCTAATACTCTAATTAATATTCTAATTAATGCTTCGGGGCTTTTGCTTATTTATCTCATTTTTATTTATCAGATTTATTTTCTTTATGCTGGTTGCCAAATGAAATCCCTAATTCTTCCCTGGCTGTGCTGAAGTGTATGTCTGTCAGTGGCAGCCTCCGCTCGGTGAAATATAGGTCTGCACCAAAGGGCATTCTTGAGCACTTCCCAGCGTCTCAGTGTGCCCCTGCAGCGAGGCAGAGTCCTCTGCTAATCGGAGACAAAAAACAACACAGAGCTCAGATCTGGGGCTTTGTAGAGAGCTCATCTAGCCCAAGAAAACCTTGTTTCCCTCAGTGGCTCAGTGCTGCTGTGGAGCTATGCATCTCCAGTCTAAAGAGAGTTTAAGCACTAGCAAGTGTGATGATGCCAAAACAGTTTAATTAATTAAAAATCAAATTGTGAAATTTAAATCGGTGAATATCTCTCAATCATAAATTATCAGCATTTTTCTACTTTGATTTAACTGATCAAAATACTAATTATAGTACTTTACTAAATATGTCTCAGTGGCATATGGCATTGTGATGATAATTTTAAACTGCTTCAAGCTGGCTTTTCCTTCAAAGATTTTGACGATTTATATACCAGTATCCCATTGCACTTAATTACATTGGAATGATATATTGGAATGCTGATGAATGGCATTATAACATGCTGTCATACCAAAGAAGGTTGTGTCCCCAGAGGAAATGGCCAAATTGCATTAATCCCTTAGTTACTATAAAACTACAAAAACTATAAAGTATGATTTTAAAAGTCCAAACAGGACATCTGGCCTTGACTAGACCCCTGATTGGACACAGATCTCACAATCAGCTTGAATTGGATGATTATGATTCCCAGTGGTGATGTTTTAGTGTTCTTGGATTTTGGATGCTAGGTCATTCAGAGCAACATGACCTTGCCACACACACACACACACACAAATAGTTTTAGCCTGTAATGTAGACACTCACACACTGAGTTATGGGCATTTATTTTGCATCCAGAGAAGGAAACTTCAATCAATGCAGCTCATTACAGCGTCTCACCAGGCCACTCTGTCTGTCAAACCATGTTTACAGACACACACTACAAACAGCCCCTTAAGGAGCATTTGAGCAGAATTACAGCACCAATAGCTCTGTCATCGTGTCAATGAGTTGGGACAGATTCATAGCACATCTAAATATGTTTTATGTTTCGTAACTCCCTTCTGAGCTAGAGTACACATGCAACATGCGTACACTTTATGCCCTGGTATTATGTTTCACTCCGGATTGCACACTTTGCCAAACATGACACCTTAACAATCTTTCTGTGCAAAAACCATAAACGTGACATGTTGATTGAAAGCAGACAGTATACTTTCTTTATGTCTCACATTTAAAATCACGTATGTATTTTGAGAGCCAAAAGGCATTTTTCTGGCATGTACATTATTCATGCTGAGTTATGTGTTACCCTTGTGGGTGTGTAAATCCTTATGTGCGGGCTGTTAAGCCGAGCTGATCACAGTCTGCCGGGGCTCCTGGGCAGGGATGGGTGTGATTTGTTTGGAGTGATCTGCCCTCCTGGGATCATCTCTCCCCTGGGGGTCGTGGCCATATGGTGCCCAAGCACCCTGCTCCCTGGATTCCTGCGTCCCAGTCCAGATGGGCTCTCAAACAGAGAGCTGCCCATGATTGTCTTGCTTTGCATCTGCAAACAATGCTGTGCGTGGAACGTCCTCCTATGGTCTGCTTTGGCAGTTCGAGCGGTTTATCTTGCTGACTTGTGACTTCAGCACAGTGACTGGTAGTACAGTGGCATGCATGAAATAATGAAAAAAAAACTTAAATAACATTTTTATCTTAGACTTTATCTGTTAGAATGGTCTTAAATAAATGAAGGGCTCAACTTCCCTAAATAGTTTTAGCCTGTAATGTAGATACTGTAGTGTTTGGAGACTCTGTACTGCTGCTACATACTGGTCACTTTGGAGTGGACACATGTATCTGTGTAGTAGGTACCTGTACATGTGTGGTCTTGGAGTAGACACATGAATGTGTGTGGGTACCTGTAGATGTGTGGTCTTGGAGTGGACACATGTATGTGTGTGGGTACCTGTAGATGTGTGGTCTTGTAGTGGACACATGTATGTGTGTGGGTATCTGTAGATGCGTGGTCTTGGAGTGGACACATGTGTGTGTGGGTACCTGTACATGTGTGGTCTTTCCCGTGTCTTCTCAGACGTGTAACTCTCTGTCTCTCCTGTGCTGCTCCAGGGCTGAGGTCCTCTGCTGTGGTGTCCTTCCGACTGCCAGGTGTTCTGACCCTCTCAGCACCACACTTCGTCTCTGCAGCCTCTCCACCACCTCTCCTCACGACACTCACTGATGACTGGACGCGTCCACCCTCCTCCTTAGGCATCGTTACCTGTCCGTGCAGTGTCCACCTCGTCTCAAACACATAGCTGGCACACTCTGTAAGAGGATTGCTTCTGACATGCCATCCCCAAATATGTCTCAGTCCATTTAGATGTGGTAATCAGTTGAGATGTGACCATTTTTGATCAGTGTGCTGGTGATGTTTTGGCCTGAGCTGCAACGATGTCTTTGTGTTTGTTCTATGCAGACACATATCTGTAAATGCCTTAATTTCAATGATGATTTTCTTTTTATGGAGCCTTATGTTGATTAGGAATATGTTTTAACTGTCCACCACATTTATTTTGCATTGACTGAAATAAAGCAACTGGGTTTTCTCTATAAAGATTTTCTTGTGGAAGGAATAAACCTGACACTTTATGTCAAAGTGCTATGTGTGTGTAACTGCCTTTGTTTGTGTGTGTGTGTGAGTGTGTGTGTGTGTCTGTTTGTGTGTGTGTGTGTGTGTGTGTGTGTACGTGCGAGCATGTGTGTATCTGTGTGTGTGTTTGCAATAGTGGCAACTCCAACAGGATGCCACATTCAAGATGTCACATGCAAGTCCAGCAAAGCTCACCCATATTGTCATTTGTAGATTGTAATCTGAATGTCATTTGTATTTAGATTACAGATTACTATTTATTTTGTGTCCATAAGCATAAAGATAGCCTTAGCACAAGTTATACAGAGCATCAAAGTTTACAAACATTGTTGGCTGTCGGTTTACCCGGTCCCCACAACATCTGCCAGCCTGTGTGTGTGTGTGTGTGTGTGCAATTAACATGTGACAACTTGAGACATACTGAGCCATAACACATATAAAAACTAAACAACAAAGGTTTATCAGACAAAGTATTTTTCATTCCAAAATGATTATCTGACTTAGGTAGTCTACAATTAAGGGAAACTTTTCTCTTGTTCAATTTGACTCTTTCTTCAAAAGCATTTTATACAAGATCCCCTGCTGTTTATGAGTGTGTGGAAAATTGCTCTTATGTCTTTGGCACTATAAAGCAAGATACAGTTTTGCTGTATCTGTGTAAAACTGATATTAATAAACAATGATTTCACAGTTTAATAAAGTAATATATTTCACAGTTTAGCTTTCTACAGTATAGTGTGTAAATGATGTTGGTGCACTCAGACTTACTGAAACTGATATGATGTGTTCATTCATGGAAGCATGAACATCATCCTGCTTCAGGCAAATGGCAATTCTTCTAGTGACGTTTCATGTGTGACCTGAATTTCTCACAACTTAACACACAAGTTCCTGCCAGGCTTTCTGGGCTATTCCATTTGTTTTCGTTCCCATTAGGTATTTGGGATTCCGGAGAGTAATAAAGGACTGCATAAGTAGTGGGGACTTTTAAAATCCCCTTTTCTAGACCCACAATCACTTTCATTAGTAGGGAATGTATATGTAAATACTCATAACTCAGCCTCTTTAGATATTCTGTTCCTGACTGGCGGTCACTGAACGAATGTCTTTCAGCACCCCTCCCCTTTGGACAGCTCCTATCCTGTCTTCACTTTCTGCGGAGCCCACCCATTGTACTTTTGAGGCAACACGGTGCAAGGATTTATCAACCTAGGCTTGGCTGTGGATAAGAAGCTGACATTATATGCTAATTTAGATTCGTTTTTATATTTTCTTCACAATGGCAGAAAGGAGACTTCTTCCAAAGGATGATGATGAGGGTTCTCTATTTTCCAAACTTGGGACGGACAGTCCAAAACCACGAGTGAAATTCGGGGGCATGTTTTGTAATGTCGAGGGAGCATACGAGAATAAAACATTGAACTTTGAATCGTTCAGTCCAAATACTGCGCGAAAGCTTGCGAGAGGTCGGGGGGACTGCTTCTCTGATACCTTCAGTGACACAGGGAGCGTCAGGAGCGACTTCTCCAGCGTCAGTCACACTCAAAATCGACCTCAACCTGCGGCCAGCTCTCAAAGTCAATCTATAGTGTATTCCACCGGATCCAAACGTCTTAACGTACGACGTGAGGTAGACCATACTTTTGTTATATTATATAGAAAAATATGTATAAAAATGTGTTAACATTATGTTCTCGTTACACATACAAGTATGGCTAAATTCTACGATATGGCTTGGGAAATGTGGTTCTGTAAGAGCTTTATAATTTGTTTTCCTGTGATAACACTAAAGAAATGAATTAGGCCTACATATTAATTTCTAAGATCATTAGCTTGGAAAACTGTAGGCTAAATGTAAATTAAATGTGATCAACAAAATGTAAGTGATCAACTGGCTACTTTATCTTCTAAAGTTAGTCAGTGCTGCCTTTAGGTACACAAATCAAGAAATCATGAATCACCTTGTTTAGAATAAATTCAGGCGCTTTGTGACACTTTCTGTTGATTTCACGACCCCCATACATGCCCAGTGACAGAACTCCAAAAATGTAATCAGGGTTGTAGCCTAGCCTACTGTTAAATGCATATGAGTTGTTTAGAATCTGCCAAGGGCCCTGGTAGTGTGTTTGGTGTGGCCCTGACGTGGCCGAAAGGGTCCCCTTAAGAGGCCTGTCGCTCCCCTAGTAGCCTGTAGGATGCGTCTGGAATATTAAACAGACAGATGGTTTGCGAGGAACTATATTGTTTAGGGAGACGGCTCCGTAGCGCTACGGTGGCCTCCTTGATTGTAACGCAATAATATCAAACATCTTCTTTCCGATATCCAACGATCCCTTAATCACACTCATATTCCGCATTGCTTATAGCATACACTGCAGTACTCTGGTGAGTGAGCCGCCCTGATTTTACATTTGATTCTCGCGTGTCTTCCTAACTCGGCAATCAAAGCTCCTCCCGAACCGGCCGGCATGTCCTTCCAAGGCAAGAAGAACATCCCTCGTTTAACGGTAAGCAGCCATTGTCGCCGCAAAAAGTGTTGTAGTTAATAAATTCAATGCAACATCGGCGATAAACCGTAACGCACTCGCGCAAATACGTGTTTTTATCCTAATTTTACTGATTTTTGAGACATCCTACATCGCGCAACAGCCTGCTGTGACTCGAGGAATAGACATAACCTATGTTATGGTACAGAAACACAGAATGTATCTCAACGATGATGAGCTTGGTCCAGTACACTAACATTAGACTGACATTTAGTTTGCATAGCATAGACTATTCATTTTTATTCGTGTTTGACAGCAGGCTGTAGCTTTACAAAGCACCCACGGTTGCAATCTTAACAGTGGCCATTGTTTAATCACAAATATTTCATGGGTACTTCATTTTCATGGATAGGCTAACCTACTTCATGTTATGTCATTGTGGTCTCTGTTATGGCGAAATCTTCAGACCGCTCCCTGTTTTCTGGCAGTGCCATCATGGCTTTAACGCCAGTGGTGAATAGCCTGTGACAAAGGAGAAATCTCAAGCGAAGCACGGCTGCAGAGACTAGCCCCCGATAGCCTAGGGTACTATAGGTAACCATTCAACCGTTAAGATATTTCAAGCCAGACGTTTCGTCTGGCATCCCTACCCTACTCAAGCAGTGTAGTGAGGTTTCCCCGTCGTTACTCCGTAGTCATCCGTGCGGACCACTGTAGTGCGCTAATTCAGGGAAGGCAGCGTATTAACACGGACAAGAGGAATCCGATTCCTTTCCACACAATTTAGCACAGTGGCCTGCCTGCTACTGTACCGAGATGACCCACATTTCTGTTCTGAAAAGGGGATTCAAATGTCTTTGTCCTCTTGACATGAGGACAGTCTAAGCAAAACATTTTAAAGGTAGCCTATTTGAAGTAGGCATTATAGCCTACTATAAAAATTCATTGGCTGAGATTATTATAAACCCCTTGAGTGTGTTCTATAATGATGTCCCATCATGTCTCCATCGCCTGTTCGCTCTATCTGAGTTTCTGACGGGGCGTGTTTACAACACCCGTGGTGTCTCAGCTTGCTGTGAATATGTCACTTTAGATTACACTACATGACATGTTATGCAGTATGTAGCGTTTAATCTAAATGCCTGACTGGAACTATAGTCTCAATATTATTTTGAACATAGTAGAATCCTAGCCTCCATTCGCTAAACCTCGCCACCCACATTTTTGATGGTTTAAGTGTTTTATGTTTGTTAACTTTATTTAGACCGTCGTACACGCAGCATTTCACAAGTGCAGTATCATTTCTTCATGGCTGACCGATTAAACGACCCCCTCGGCAGCCAGCATGGCTCTGTGCCAGAGGATAGAAAGTGGAAACGGGTGGCGCTTAGGGTGGATATGTGGGTGTTGCTGCTGATGCGGGGAAATCATCAGCCACGGCTGAGCTACTACCCGCGAGTCATCTATTGTCATCAAATAGCGAAACAGACAGCATGGGGACATGGCCTATAGTAGACTGTGTGCCGACGTTACCTACTCGAAGTCAAAACTAAAACGAGCATACAGCAAAAATATAAATTAAACTGGAAAAATATTCACCCTCTAAAGGAGCTGCTATCTATACTGGTTATGAAAAGACAGCATCAGGCCTATTCTGCTTAGACCTACTGGTGGTAAAGGTTTGTTCTTTGTTGGCTATTGCTTAGCAAACCACTTCTGCTCAGTCCATCAGCATATTCATGCGGATTTGCATACCTTAGTAGTTCCTATTGTGTACGATTTCTCTAGTTGATTCTTATTAAAAACCCTTTAAACAAGATAGTCCTTGTTGGGCTCTCCAAAGTTTTAGATGCACTATAGGTCTTTTTTTACAATTTGTTGTTTGCTCACTTGTCTTTCAGAGTGATCGCCTCATAATCAAAGGAGGCAAAATAGTCAATGATGACCAGTCCTTCTACGCAGACGTTTACATTGAGGATGGGGTCATCAAGTAAGTTAAATCTATTTCTTGTGACCACAGGCTCATGTCTAGTGTGAAAATAAAGCAGGTTGCAGTTTTAACATATCCTAAGGGTATACATCTACTACTGCTTGGCCTTGGCCTCAGCAGCATCCAATAGCAGAGGCATATTTAATTCAAGTTTATTTATATAGTGCATTTGCATACACAAGGCAACTCAATTTTACCTACATTTAAAGTGAGATTTAGAGTGAGACTGAATATGATATTTTGGGGAATGGACCCTTGTAGTCAACAATGCAAGCAATGACTGTTCAGTTCACACACAGATTCTGCAAATGGTTGTTTGTGATAGTCTGAGGGTCAAGCCACTGCTGTCACTGGTATGCATCTTCTAATCCGTCTCCACTGCCCCTGCTTCTCCTCTTCACAGGCAGATTGGGGAGAACCTCATTGTGCCCGGTGGGGTGAAGACTGTGGATGCCTACGGTCACATCGTAATCCCAGGTGGCATCGATGTGAACACCAGTCTGCAGGCCGCTCACCTGGGCATGAACCCCGCCGATGACTTCTACCATGGCACTCGCGCTGCGCTGGCCGGGGGCACCACCATGATCAGTACGTCCACTTTACCAGTCCAGCCCCCGCTGTGCTGACCAGAGGATACGAGGGATGTGGGGCGATGGGGGTGGGCTTGATGAAAGAGGATGAGAGGCTGAAAGGGAGGAGGATGTGGGTGGAATGGAGGACAGAAAAGAGGATGAGAGGGAAGAGGAGAGCAAGCGAGGGATGTGGATGGCGGCTAGGGGGGGGGGGGGATGTCATTTGTCGTCCCCGTGCCAGGCAGAGAGTTGGTGAAGCGGCAGCATGGGGCTTCAGTAGTGGCTGTCTGCTGCAGTCACGTCAGTTGAAACAAGGTCACGCCGCCGTGCTGTCACACACACTCTCTCCTCTCAGACATACGGCCCTGCACACATGCGCGCGCTCACTCGCTCTCTTCCAGCAAGCAGCCCCGGCACTCGCGCTGTCAGCAGGGGGGTCAGACTGCGGCTCAATTTGGGGGAGAGTGTGGGGGCTTTTGCTGTTTTCTCTGAAAATAACCTTTTCAGCTGCAGTAGCACAGATGCTTTTAATGAGTTGGTTCATGGGTTCACTCACTCCATTTGATCCATGAGGGTGTTTTCAGATTTACACACAACTGAAAGCCAGAGAGCTTCAGGGGAAAAGGGAAACGCAGAAGGACAAACTCATTAGTGGAAACCTGGCTTCCCAGTACCATTAATACTACTGTAGTTGTAAGAGATTTCAAGGGCAAAGAAATATATCAGGTGGAGGAGAGAGTAGCTCCACAGTGTCTATGCTGACTTTGCTTAACTGAATGATAGATAAATGATTCATCTTGATGTTATAAAACATTATTTGATGCATTGAACGTCTTAATATAGCAACATCCACTGGTTAAGTGGGTCACACTGTAGTGTGTAGAGACACTTTTTCCAAGGAAGTACCACAATCTTTCTGTGTGTTTTTTCAAAGGGTTGGTACAATAGCGCGCTTGTGCTCCATTTATAACCGTATGCCCAGGGAGGAAGTAAAAGCACCAGTTAGAAAATGAGATGTCATGCTAATTTAGCGACTGCTGTCTAAGGGCTAGTTTTGCTTTACCAAACTCCAGGAGCTGTCCTCTCCACAGTGTTTAAAGGCATTTGAGGTGACACCAAAATTCAAAGCTTGCTGTGTTGTGTGTCCCCCTCTTCAACCCTCCTCCCCCCACCTCCTCCTCCTCCTCCCCTCCTCCTCCTCCCCTCCCCTCCCCTCGTCTCCCCTCGTCTCCTCCTGCAGTCGACCATGTTCTGCCAGAGCCAGGCTCCAGCCTGTTGGCGGCGTATGACCAGTGGAGGGACATCGCTGACAGGAGGAGCTGCTGCGACTACTCGCTGCACATGGACATCACCCGCTGGCACGAGGGCCTGGCGGAGGAAGTGGAGGCTCTGGTCAAGGACAAAGGTGCCCCAAAACATCCACCCACACATCCGTCTCTCAGGGCATGCTGTCCTAGGAAGTGTCACAGTGATGAGTTCATGGTAGAAAAGATAGGCAGAGAGAAAGTTATATAATGAAGTCCCCCGCTGAAATGCACGGCATGGAGCCAATGCTGCTGTTATGCTGCTGTTATTAATGTGATGTGGTTATGTTTAGTTGTGCATATGCACCTCTGTGTCTCAGTATTTCTCAACATTACAGCACTAACACGATGACAGTGTGTTGACAAAATGAGATTTTAGATCAGTTTTCCAAAGCAGCATTGATTTGTTAGTGATTATTTAAAGCTGTCTCGCCTGGACAAATGACACAACACAACAATGTTTCTGACAAATGACACAACACTAAACACAACAATGTTTCTTTCCTGAGGAACACTGACTTGAGCTGCCAAAGTAGTTTGTGTGCTTTGTGTGTTTGTAGTCCTGGGTGGTGGAATGGTAATCATCATTTTGGTGTGCTTTGTTTACAACTACTCATCTAGATAGTTCTAGTTCACACACACACACACACACACACACACACACACACACACACACACACACACACACATACGCTTACAGGAAAATTACATGCCATGTGTGAATCACTTAAGTGGCATTCAAATCTGACCCCAACAAAGTGGCAACACCATATTTTATTCTAACATGCTACACATTGGCTGTCTTATGCAGGAGTCAACTCATTCCTCGTGTTCATGGCATATAAGGACAAGTACCAGAGCTCAGATAGCCAGGTAAGCTGCGCTGACATTGTGCATTATGTCATACCATTACACTGCATTAAGCGACTAACATATTAAAGGATTTAGCTTTAGCTTAATACTAGGATGTGTGTGGCTGAGTTTCAACTTAATGTTTAGCACCTGTGATGCATACAAATTGCTTGTTGTCGATTGTGTAATGTCTTCACCAAAGCTGACTTGTGGCCTGTAATTTGGAGAAGTGCTGCTTAGCTTTGTAAGGACCCTGTAATTGAGGAGGAATGGTTGCCTTGCATCCAGAGATCAACACTGTGAGCTGTAATTAGCAGTATTCTGTTCTCTGTCTCTGCAGATCTATGAAGTATTTGGGGTTCTGAGAGACATGGGGGCCATTGCCCAAGTGCATGCAGAAAATGGTGACATCGTAGAGGAGGTGAGCTGCTCTATAAACTGTGGTGATGTTTTCAGCATGCAAGATTACAGCTTTTGGTTAATCCTACAATCAAGAACCTAAAATCATGCCATTTTAATTTGCTCCCTTTCTCTCTGTGTGTGTGTGTGTGTGTGTGTGTGTGTGTGTGTGTGTGTGTGTGTGTGTTTTTTTCTATGTTTAGGAGCAAAAGAGGATTCTAGAGCTGGGTATTACTGGTCCTGAAGGACATGTGCTGAGTCATCCTGAGGAGGTAGACACCATTTTCTTTTAGTAGCTTTCATCTTCACACAAACCTTTTTCTCTATGCACTGCCTTAACCCATTTTTCTTTTCTCAGATTTATTCTGTACTGTGTAGTTATTGTCTAACAAATATGTATTATTTGACACATGCATGCTTTGACCATTTGAAGTCATACAACACAAAGACATCTTATGAGTCATCTAACAAGAGTCTATATCCACCAGGTGGAGACAGAGGCTGTGTATCGTGCCATCACTATTGCGAAACAGGCCAACTGCCCTCTTTATATCACCAAAGTAATGAGCAGGCAAGCTGCCGATGTCATCGCCAAGGCCAGGAAGAAGGGTAAGGCCCACTTACTGTATGCTACACTGTACTTTTCCACTCACACCATGACATCATGAAGGACCAGAAAGGAGTCTTTCTTTTAGAGCTCTAAACACCAAGTCATTTTGACAGCTGTAATGAGCTTTTAAAAAGGCACATTTTGCTTGTTAGCGTCATGTTGTGTTGATTCCAAAGCCTTACTTCCATCCATGTAGTACTTCTCACATTTATGTTAATATTTCATTAGCACATATTCATATTGCCCAGGGGAGTCATTAGTGGTCACATACATGTACCATATAATGAAGCTTAATGTAATTCCCTTTACTGGGTTCACAGAGTGCATTATACGTGTACGTATATGACTTATGTTGTAGAACATTTTCTGAGATGACAGTTTTATAGCTCTCCCCACCCAGTTGACGTCTCCTTACTCTCTCCACCCATTTGACATTTTCTTTCCTTCTCCATCCACTTGGACCTCAGGCATGGTTGTGTATGGAGAGCCAATCACTGCCAGCCTGGGCATGGATGGTTCCCATTACTGGAGTAAGAACTGGGCCAAAGCGGCTGCCTTCGTCATGTCCCCACCCCTCAGCCAAGACCCCAGCACCCCCGACTACCTCAACTCCCTGCTGGCCTGGTGAGAGACTGGAGAGAGCCTTTTGTTAAACCACTCTTCATACATCAATCAGCCTCTTGCTCTTGCTCCTCGAGCTCTTGTACAGTTGCACTTACGCAGATGAGTCATGGAATGAGAGACGAGATGCCGAACTGATGTCCAGGGGTGTTGTTGATTCAGCATAGCAAGCTGTTGAGAAAAACAGATAGATGAACAGATAGCCTCTGGTTTCCCTAACTCAGCCTTGATGTTTGTGTCCGGTAGTGGAGACCTTCAAGTGACTGGCAGTGCCCACAGCACCTTCTCCACAGCGCAGAAGGCTGTCGGAAAGGACAACTTCACCCTCATCCCAGAGGGGACAAATGGCATCGAGGAGCGCATGTCAATCATTTGGGACAAGGCAGTAGTAAGCACACATTATAGAGAGTCTCAGATGTGTGACGTGCTTGATAGTTTCTAACTGCTTATTGTTTTCATCTGACTTCTAGAGATGTATCATAATTTACATAATTGACCTCTGAAATTCTTCAAGTATTCAGTGTATTATGCAGTATTCAGTGTAAATGCTGTTTAGTGATAGCTGCTAAGCTATTGGTCTGAAATCCTCTTTAAAACATAATATGATCTCTTGGTGCTCAGCCTGTTACTAGACCTTCAGAGGGTGCTTATGTTCTTTAAAGGCCACCGGTAAAATGGACGAGAATGAGTTTGTGGCTGTGACCAGCACCAATGCTGCAAAGCTCTTCAACATCTACCCTCGCAAAGGCCGAATAGCTGTGGGCTCCGATGCTGACCTGGTCATCTGGAACACCAAGGAGACCAAGACATTTTCTGCAACCACACATAACCTGGTGAGTTGAAATTGCACAGCTATTGACGCACACAGACACACACACACACACACACACACACACCCACACACACACACACCCACACACACACACACACACACACACGCACACACACACAAACTGTACACACATACACACATGCATATGCCCACTATTCTCTCTTTGGGAACCTTTGGACTGCTCACTTTCATCCTTAACTAGAGCTCCGGTTTGCAAAGGCCTTTGAGTAAAGTCTACATTTGTGTGTGTATGTGTGTGTGTGTGTGTGTGTGTGTGTGTGTGTGTGTATGACTGCTGCAGACGGTCGAGCTGAACATCTTTGAGGGCATGGAGTGTCGCGGCTACCCCGTTGTGGTCATCAGCCAGGGCAGGATTGTCCTGGAGGGCGGCCAGCTCAATGTGACAGAGGGCTCCGGCCGCTTCGTCCCCAGGAAGGCCTTCCCAGACTTCGTCTACAAGCGGATCAAGGCCCGCAGCAGGGTAAGATAGCCAGACGGTCTGAGTCACTCTTCCGACACAGTAAACACTAGCAGACACGGCTGCCAGGCATGACACTGACTCTATTGCTCAACCACAGCTCAAAGTAGGGGAGAAAACTGAATGTTTTCACATGGCTATTTTTAGCTCAGGAAGTCTGAGAACTGAGTGTTGCTCATGACTTGGACAATGTTGGACTGTTGAACAAAACAGTATTAAAGATTTACGTGGGACATCAACTCAATAACACTTTTATTCAGGAAAGATAACCAACGAAAGGATACAACTAAAACTGAGCATTTTATTGTATCTTGTTTGATAATACTTGTTGTTTTTATTTAAGCATTTGTTGAGAAAGTCTTAATGTACGGAGCTAACATGGGAGAGAGAAACAAGAGAGTGGGATGAGTGTGAGAACTGAAGTGTCTTTCAGATGGCCGACGCACGTGGAGTTCCACGAGGAAACTATGACGGACCGGTCCATGATGTCATCAGTGTCACAAAGTCTGTACCGTCCACTCCCACCACCAGAGGGCCTCAGTGTCCAGGGAAGACAGTGATGGCAGCAGGCAGAAACCTCCACCAATCAGGATTCACCTTATCTGGTGAGTGACCTCTTTTGCCCTCTCTCTCTGCGCAGATCTTTGACTTTCTCTGGAGATTATAAGTGAGAGAAATAAAGGGCTAAACTCCTGTAATTAGATGCCTGGAAATGTTTTCTCTATTTGGACTTCATATCATTTGTTGTGTAGCCTTTGCCCACTTGTCCTCTCTTCCCTCTACCACTGCCTCCCCACCCCCTTTACCACATAATTGGACACGCTTGCCATGTCAGGCATTCCGTTTATATTACAGACTGTACTGTACGGCCTTCAGTTACAATGGCTGAGCATCAAAGCAAACTCACTAGATCTCTGAGATGCCTCTTAGTTTCAGTCACAGTCATGTATTTATCACAAAAGACATTTTAGTCGTATGGCAATGGCAAAAGCTAAGTTCTTTTAGCTAGCTAGTCTACAGCCTGTTAAGAAGTGGATCGATACCGCAGCATCCAAACTATGCACTCAACAGTCTGCACTGTCTGGGTTTTTTGTCTCCATTTATGTTGAAATGTTGAGTGTTCCTCGAGTTTTCCTGTACTTGGAGAAATTACTTTATCATTGATTAAGTCCCTTGTCTCTTGTCTCTCTCTCTCTCTCTCTCTCTCTCTCTCTCTCTCTCTCTCTCTCTCTCTCTGTCAAAAGGAAATCAGATGGATGATCACATTCCAAGGCGCACAGCACAGAGGATCGTAGCGCCGCCTGGTGGCCGATCCAACATCACTTCCCTGTCGTGAGTCCTACGACCACAGTGACCACATGCAAAGTGTAGCAACTCCATCAACCTCAATATCCCAGAAGCAACACTTTCATGCAATTTTACAATAATTCATAACCATATCAACCATAGTGGTATCTCATGTAAGACAGTGCACACCAACTGGCAGAGTTAACTGTAGCTTACCCATGCGAATCCCCATTCATGTAGCCCATAGTTAGTCTGTGAATAGCCTCTGCTTTCTCCCACCACTGAGTCCCAGTTCTTTGGTTCCTCAGTGTAAACAATAATAGAATAGCATGCACCTTATTCTGGTGACCAGTCAGCTGTAGCATAGATCTTTGGTTTCATTCTCTCCATCAGTAGTCAGATATCATAGTCTGCCATTTTCCTCTGGACTCATTCTAGTGCAGTGTGAGTGCGTCTGTCCCCCTAGTCATTCTCCACCAGGCCGGTCCATAAACGAGTGTCTGCATCGTGGACACATTTGGAAAAGGAAACCATACAAGCTGCCAGAATTAATCTCAATAACAGTTATAGTCAGATTTGTCTACGTATTTAACAAAATGGTAGAAATTTAGCAAAGTCGGAAAAAATGGATGTAGATCAATGGCTGTAGTCTTGTAGTTTTGCTTCGATGATTTCAGTCGTTTGAAATGTTGCAAACATAGGGATGCCTGTAAGATTCTGTTGTGATTGGATAAACATCATCATTTCTCATGCGTAAGATGACCACCTCACCTTTTTTAAAAGATAATCATATGGTGCTCTAAGAAAATTTCTAGTAATACGGGACTGTAAAACAAAACAAAACAAAACAACAAATAATCACTTTTTAATCCTGACTCTAATTTGTAGTTATTTCATGCAGTGTTTTGTCTTTGTAAACCTCCTGTTTGTATTTTTACAAGGCCTGATTTAAAACAACGGACATTTTGTAACCCAAGTACTTGAACAATGTTACCTTGACCTGTTCTGCCTCAACTATGCCATTTGAAAGGTTGTATATGATTGTCAACAACTTTGATTTTAATGAGAACCTCTCAAAAGATCCTTTTTTGTACCTTTTTTGTGTCGCCAGTGTGTAAATATATCGTATGTTCTTTATTGTGCATGGTAGGCATGTCTTCAATAAAATATGTCGAGAAACTGCTGTCTGTCATGTGATATCAGCTGATGCCAAATCATGTAGGCCTCCATATCACCGCAATGAGCTCACAAGAGGGAGTCGGGAGACACAAGGAAGAAAGTTCCTTTTGTAATATACAGTATGGCCTGTAGAAAGACAGAAGTATACTTCAGGGACTCTTCTGTCACAATGTTTCTCTTAGGTCAGAGTTGGACTACGGCTTGTGGTCCATGTTTGTAGTAGAATCACCATGTTGACCTGTGGTCAGTGTGCAGTCCTTGTTGTGCGCCGCTCCCTTCAGTGTGACAGGGTCAGAATGGTTCTCAGCAGCCTTGACTCCCAGCCTTGACCAGCATCTGAGGCTTGACAGCAGCTGGTTGGCAAACCACTGACCTTCATTAAAATTGACTTGGGACATCAACTCATACTTCCAATAAGAATGTCTAGCCCTCATGTCATTGTGAAGTCAGAATAAGAAAAATAAATTAGAATCCAAGAGATGACATGCAGCTAGACAAAAAGCAGGCATGTTTGGGAGAAGAGACATTACATTCATATGCCTTTATCTTTACACTGGCAAAGAGAAAGGATAAGTGCCTACTCCGTTGTACTAAAGACAGCGAATGACGACGTGACACAGGATAGTGCAAGTTTCCTGCAGGGAGTCTTGGTTCTCATGGCCAGGGGGAATGGCAGAAGTTGAAAGGTTAAAAACATGTTTGGGTGCCAGAGCTCCACAGCCCTGCGGGCCAGAGAGTCAGTTCAACACAACATTCCAGGGCAGACCATGTGACCCAGCGCGGCGTCCCACGGATGACTGGTGGCAACAGGTGGCGTGTCATCGCAGGATTACAGCCGGCCCAGCCACCAGGTTTCATTTCTCCTCTTCTCTTAGCATGGAAAACACTAAAAGACTTTCCAACATTTTGTCTAAAAAGTCTTTATTTCTATTACATCCAAAAATGTTAAACATCTATACAACACTCTCAAGGCTATATACCCATGAAAGAGACTTAAGAAATGGACAGCAGCATGTTTTGTTTATGCAAAAGTGCAAAATGCAACAACGTATGTAATTCTAGTCTCATGCAAAGCCATGAATGTTAAATTATTTCCACTGCAGAAAAGTAATGGGCCTAGACAGTTCCAGACTGTGTTTATACTACATTTTCCTCTGTACATCTCATATGTATATAGTATACCATGCATGTGGCATGCTTAATGATTATATATGATATACAATATCATCAGCAATGCTATTATACATCAACACAACACACATCCCCGCCTTTCAAAAAGGATGGTGGCATCTCTTACCTCAGGTTATGAAGGGGAATAATATCAAACCAAACACGAAACCACTGGTGATATTCAGATCTGCTTTTGTGGTGAACTCTCACTAAGCCCAATATCATGTGGGTGAGGACACTATTCAGCTATCTGGAATATGGCACATACCAAACTGCTACATTCCAGTTGTCTTAGCTCTATTTTCTCAGAACATTCTTTGAGGCAGTGTGATGATAGAACAACTACATCTTTCTAATGTCCCTCTGTACAAATGTAATTTCTCTTAAGGGACACCACCCCCTTTTGAATGTCTGAAGTTCTACTCATCCTCTCATTTTAAAGGAAAAGCCACAATTAAATGTCTACTAAAGGACATGTCTAAAGTTCACACTAATGGTTAGTTTGACTTACTGTACAACATAGTACAGAAGCACTAGTGCATCTTAGTACAGAGACTTCAGAAAGACTGCCACTTAGAACAGTCTACGGAGGTACTAGTGCAGCTTAGTACAGACTGCAAAAACACTAGTGCAGCTTAGAACAGTCTACTGAGGTACTAGTGCAGCTTAGTACAGACTGCAAAAACACTAGTGCAGCTTAGAACAGACTACAAAAGCACTAGTGCAGCTTAGTCAGTGATGACTGTGACTTTTCCAGTGGAGAGGCGCAGTGGGTGGCGCTTGCAGGTGTTGGAGAAGTATGGGAACACCATCTCAGTGAACTTGTGCTTGAACCTGTACAGAAGCGCGTTGTCACTGGGGTCAGAGAAGGTGACCCGTCCCCTCTCGTAGTCCACCTGCACACGCACCCGCTGCGGCTTCTTCTTGGGCGCCAGGGGTGTGTTGGACGCGGTGCGGGCGCGGTACTCACCGCCCAACAAGCAGATGGTCCACATGCCGCGCTCGGGGCTGGGCGGGAACCACTCCTTGCGCTGGACGGTGTCCAAGACGACACCGAGGGCCCACTCAGAGCAGTCGCCCACCTCCACATCCCACCAGTGGCAGCCGGAGATGATGCCCTCAGAGCCCAGCACGCACTCGTAGAAGCTGAAGCGCTCCGGGTTGTCGGGCAGCTGCTGATCCTCCTCTGTGTAGCGGACAGTGAGGAGGTCGTCGGATACTGACAGACAAATGTCTGCTGTGTTGGGGTCAAGGGTCACAGGATCTTCAAGGGGAGAAGGAGAAAGCATGAGTAAACATCCAGGCTAGCATACATATTCAGCCATATTACTTAGATGGACTTGGCCAATTTCTAGGAGATTTACACGTACAGAAGTAAACTGGCTATGCATCATGAATTACATTCTGTACCCAAATTATGTTGAGAAAAGGAACAAAATATTCATGATATATCAACTCACTGTACTGAGCGATACTTTGCATCTTATCCCAGACTCTGTACTTAAGGCACCCCACATGACTGGCAACATCAATCAGCGATTCTGATAGTTCTGGTGGATCAGGCACGGTGCACTGAGTTCTAAGAGAATAGAACCTCAAATGAGTGGAAAAGTAAAAATCACCCCATATTCATATGTAGAGGGAACTCACTAACCTTTCAGTTATCTTCTTATAGTTCTGAAACACAGCAAAAAAGAAGTTTGTTTGTTGTTTGTTTCAGATGGGAGTGAGTATGCAATGGTTTAGGTACCTGAACACGTCAGCCTTACCTTTAGAAACAGTAAGTCGTCAGTTTCCATGGCCTCCTCTGCTGTGCTGATGGCGTCCATCAGAGAGGCGATCTCTCCGGACAGTCTGTCCAGTCGGTGTTTCATCTTGCGGGTCTTCTGTTCCTCCTCGTCTTTGAGTGCGGCTATCGCAGCGGCCTCTTCATCACGCAGGAAGTGGTGGAGCTTCTCAAACTCCGCCCTCATCAGCCTCTCTGTGTGCTCGGACTGTTTCTGCCAGAAAGTAGACATTGTCCTCGGTGACTTGTATGTCACATGGTTTTATGTGGCTGGGCTGCAATGTTCAAAGTAATCTGGCACTAAATTGCCTGAATCTTGTTTGCTTTATTTTGCAGAAGACGTAATTATTTGCACAGAATTGCAGAGGCCTTACTAATTAGTTAGGGTTTCAGTGTAAGCACACAGAATGTAATTAGCCCTACTTTGATGTGGTCTGTTGTGTCGTCACAGGTCTGCTTGGCAGTGTTCAGAGTCTGCAGCTTCTCTTGCAAGGGCCTCAGTGTAGATCTCAGTTCTCTCTGGGGATAAAGAGTCAGGCACAGATAGAAGGCCAAAGACAATATTTACAATATTTGCTGCCTAACATGTCCAGCACAAAGATTACTCATTATTTTGTTGTCAATGTTTTCTCTCTCACACACACACACACACACACATGCATACACACACACCTTACAGTCTTCCACGGCCTCCTCTGTGGAGCAGGTGAGATGATCCTCGTGCTCCTCTCTCACACACTCCTCACACACCAGCTCCTCGTCCTCGGTGCAGTAGAGCCCTGTCCTCTGGCCGTGCTCCGCGCACACCTCCCAGGGCTTGTCCCCCGCCGCGTCCTCCTCTCCCCCGGGCCCCCCCCCCAGGGGCCGCGGCCGCCTCAGCTGGCCCTGGAACAGCGTGTCCTGCAGGAGCTTGAGCACGCTGCTGAGCAGCTCCTTGCCAAAGCACTCGGTGCAGCCCAACTGCTCCTGCCCCAGCTCGCCCTGGCACAGCGACAGGCAGGCCTGGCACAGGCTGTGCCCGCAGGGGAGCAGCAGCGGCTCGGGACCCTGGCAGACCGGGCAGATGGGCGCGGGTTCTGCTTCGGCTTCTGCTGAGGGCTGAGGGGGCCCCTCTGGCGGTGGCGATGCCATGTGTGCGGGGGGCTTCTGGTCAGTTTCCGCAACTTAGCTCGCTGCTGGGTGTCCGCTGCCCTTAACTGATCGTTTGGTCTGTCTGTTTCGGTATGTCTTCCTGTTCAATGTGTTGTGTGTGTGTGTGTGTGCACCCTGCAGAAGCTTACACAATCACCAGCACCTCAGGACCACCCTGCCCCTGCTGCATGGGTGATGGGCTATTTATATGCGTTATTTTTAGCCTTCTGACAGACTGTTTGTGTTTAAGTGTGCATGGCTTAGGTGGGGGTGGTAACTGAGCAGATGCATGCTTACCACAGGGTTTGTTTTTGGGCAGATATTGCTGGGTCATGTTGAAGATTGTGGGCAACAGATACGTAGATGCTGAGTCACAAAGCACAAGAAATGTGTAGCAATACCTTCCCCATTCTGGGATGTAAAATGAACCTCATGTTTTAAGAGATGAGAGCACTGTGGTGTTTAACAATCATCGGGTCATAGAATAAATGATGGTAGTGAAGAAAAATAGACATGACCACGGTTTCTAAAATGCCTAAAATGTTTTATAAGATTCAGGATGTCATTGGTTTATTGGTGAAACATTTTTAAACTCACAGTACAAAAGTTATAAAATAATAAAAAAAATGTCTTCACAGTCTAAGTATTTACCTGATGAATGAGATAGAGAAGAGGAATGTGCATGTAATGTGCATAAATATACATTAAAGTAGAATGTACAAGTGCAAGTACTATGAGCAAATGTTTAGAGTCCGACACTAGTCGGAGACACTAATTCAGCAGGAAGACAGAAAAAACAGAGCAGAAAGTCAATGTGTTTTCCCAGGTTCAGCAAAAATACTGTGCCACACACTGGGGTCAGGGTGATGGCGGGGGACTCTGGCATAAAGTGGACTGAGGGTCCAGTGGCTCCAGCAGCAGGTGCAGCCCCCCCTCCGCCCTCATGATGAGTTTGTAGACGCGCCGCACTGGTGGCCCCCCCAGGCTCACTCGGAACCTGCGCAGGGTCAACGCCACCACAACGCGCATCTCTGCCATGGCAAAATTCTGCCCTATGCAGTTCCTGTGATAACAGTGAAGACAGCAGATTTACAGGTACATACATCACCATTTTGATAAAGGCTTGTGAATGTCCTGTAAAATGCATTCACAGCATAATCTTTGCCAACCAAACCTCCAAACCTAACCACCTAACCTACACTGTAAAACCAACCAGTCAAACTAACTCGACATAATGATTTAATACAACTTATTGCAGTTGCACTAAAATACCAATATAAGCTCAATGTACTGCTATCTGCTACTGTCCATTGTTCAGTTGTGAGAAATATAAGATACGTTTACAAAATGTTCCATAGTTTTATGTATAGTGAACTTTACTGAATTGATACTTTTGACTTAATTGTCAAATATTTTGAGACACAGAACTGTTGCTAGCTTGAGACTCCACACTGTTGGTAAAGGATACCTTGGACCAGCCGAGAAAGGGATGAATGCGTAAGGTGAACGGCCTTTAGAATTGTCTGGATCAAAGCGCATCGGGTTGTACACCTGCAGGGCAGAGAAACAAGACTCACGGTTTTAATGCATTGGACTGGACGCTGGGGAAAATAGAAACATGTGAGTGGATGGGTGTGTGTTTTTGCAGTGCCACTCCCTCACCTCTGGATCGGGCCACACCACTGGGTTGTGATGGGTCCCATAAATGCTCACCAGACATATGTTGCCTGAAATGTCTCACACACACACACACACACACACACACACACACACACACACACACACACACACACACACACACACACACATACATACACACACACACACGCCCATCAGCCCACAATCCAAAACTCTAACTCATCACACAAACAGCAGTTTAGTGTTTTGACCCCCGTTGGTCCTCCCTGTCTTACCCGTGGGGATGGTGCACTCCCCTGGCACAGTCTTGTCCACTGAGTACTTGCGGGACAGGGCTGGCACCGGGGGGTGGAGGCGCAGGCTCTCCTTGATGCACATGGTGGTGAAAGGCATGTTGGTCAGGTCATCCCTGCAGAAACACCCAGCCAGACATTCACACCAGCATTACAGCACTGCCATAGCCATTTATTATTTTCAGTATTGTCTTATAATTTAAAGGTTGTATCAGCAATTTCAGGCCCAAAAAAGGCCCAAACATAAATGAACACATTCATCTGATCGTTCCTAACGATCCGCTAGCTGCCTGCCCCATGTAGGCAACCTACTGTAGGCTCCGAGATCTGTACACAGTAACAATTGCTAGCAACAAGGGTTGGCAAAATAAAGTGTTTCAACCAATAACCAACGAGATGCGCATATAGGAGAGTTTTAATTGCACGGGAGGGAGGGGTTTGAACATCAACAGAAGTGACGTATCCCCGCTATCGCTGATACAACCTTTAAGTAAACATATTGAAACTAAGTATACAGTATACTAGTAAAAATAAAGTACAAAGAGAGACCACTTGTTTCCTGATCATGCACAACTAAATAACATGGAACCAGAATGAAGTCTGACCACAGGATGTCGTCTTCATCCCGGTCCTTCAATAAGGTGTTGATCTCCTCACGGCAGCGTTCCTGGTACTCAGGGTGAGAGGCCAGATTGTACAAAACCCAGGAGATCCCACTGGCTGTGGTGTCATGGCCTGCACAAGGTGGCAGAGGGAGACATTGTGGAGAAGGAGAGACAATGATGGAGTTAGAAAAGGAGTATGAATATTGAAACAAAAGAGAAATAAAGTAAAGTCATCTTGGAACTGACAAAGACTCTCACCTTCAAACATGAAGGTGTCGGCCTCCGCTTTTATCTCATCATCTGACAGACCATTGCCATCATCATCCTAAACAAGCATTTCAATTGTAATGTTATTCACTGTAGTTTCCCATTTTTATCTATTTTTATGAAAATATGCAACAGCTACAAAGGCATGCAAAGATAGGAGTCAAATTCAGTGCTGATTTTATGCAAACTCAAACTGCATCAAGCATTAATGCACACAAGTGCCACGCAGTGCCACCCAGTGTAGAAGTCCTGACACAGACCCTGGAAAGAAGCAGCACATCGATGAAGTCAGTGACTTTCTTCCTGCCTGCGTTTTCATTGGCCTGGATCTCTGGCGCCCCCTGCTGTTCCAGCTCCGAGCGGCGCAGCTGGACGACGCTGGCAGTGTAGCTGTGCACCACATCGCAGGCTTTCCTGAAGCGCTTGCCCTCAGAGGAGCGCCAGTAGAGCCAGTCCCAGTGGTGCGGCGGGTAGCGCTGCCTCTTCACCACCAGCTCGCTCAGCTCGTAGATGGCTGAGATATACTCACTGGGCTTTCTGGGATGAACAACAAAAACAACTTACTGGGGCTTATCTGATCAGTGCCCACTTATCTCATGACAGCTTCTTCAAGAATGTTGGTCACACTGTGTTTTTAAAATGCTTGGTTGCAAAGCCTTTTCTTATGGATAGTTTTTAAATTGTTGTAATAGTCGTAATAGTATAAATAGTATAATTAGTAGTAATAGTATAATAATAATATTGTAATAGTTGTAATAGTAGTAATAGTATAAGTATAAGTAATAATATAATAGTAT
The DNA here is from genome assembly GCF_018492685.1 of Alosa sapidissima. Lineage (NCBI taxonomy): Eukaryota > Metazoa > Chordata > Actinopteri > Clupeiformes > Clupeidae > Alosa > Alosa sapidissima. The sequence goes on from NC_055980.1 coordinate 4,185,151, forward strand.
AAGTAATAGTTATAAATACAGTATAAGTAAAAAATAAGTATAATAATAACATAGCAAACTAAGGGGCAGATACATTTCCAGAGTGTCAAGAATACTGAAATACTGTACGTGGGAAGATTATGGATCGGCCTGCAAACATGTTTGGCCTCAGACTGAAAACTGTCAAATATGCATTCTTTTACCTGCATGAGGGAAAATGTGTAAATGTACGGGCATGTGTGAAACCTTACTCCTGACAGTGGCTGTCATAACTGAAGGTACATTTCAGCAAGCTGTCCAGAGTCATGAGACTGATCTGCTCGAACATCTCCAGGCAGTTCTCTCCTTTAGTCACAAGGCGGCGCCATTTTGCCTATATTTTCACACAGAAAAAGCCAACCACACATGCAAAAGAACAGGCAGGGAGGCCAAAAGAAGAGAAAGTAAAACAAAACAAGAAAGGGAATGTCAGTGAGACAAAAATACCTCCTAGTACATTTTAAAGGGTCTTTGAAAAACCTATATACATACATGTATGGATTCTGTTAGGATGAGGGATAACTATAAACTAAGAAGGGCACAACGATTATCTGGCTGTCAAAGTTTATTCACTTTGTGAAAAAAAACATACGCTTTGTTAAACATAACAATCATTATAATTTACACCTATCTGAAATGTAATGTCAGCAAAGCCCACAAGTGTTTGTTTCTTTACTGGCTTCTATGGCAATAACATAGTAGAACATCATGTAGAAACATGATGATGTTGAAAAGCAGAACTGTTTTTTTTTTACAGGAGATGACCATCCTAACAGGAAGTGGTTTGTTGACAGCATACATTTAGCTGCACTCTGACCATGGGTGCTCTTATCAGGTTGTCTTGTGTGAGAAATCTACACGCACTTACAGCCATGCCCTTTGTGTTTCCTGTTGCTCTGTTGATCTGTGCCAGTTCCTCCCACCCTCTTATCAGGCTATCATCTGCTGACTAATAATCAGCTAACATTGAGCTAACAAGCTAACGTTGAATCCCTAAGACACAATCAGATTTCCCCCTCAATATGGCAAGAAAAGGAACATGAAATGTGCATGCATGGGTGTGTGCATGCACAAAACAGACTTCTGAATAAACGCAAATTGTTGCACATCATATCTAAATGCAGGGTCCCACAGACCAAACAGCAAAACTGCCAACAACACCCTGTGGGTTCGGCATAGCATAAACTGCAATGAAATACTTTGTTCAATGTACTGCATCATTTCCAAATTGCTTGGTGGCTTGATGACAAACGCTGAACACAGGTGCTGTTTACACCCAGTATTTTGAAAGCTTCATCAAATACCACTTTGTGGGCAAGTCATACAAGGCTGTGTGTGTGTGTGTGTGTGTGTGTGTGTGTGTGTGTGTGTGTGTGTGTGTGTGTGTGTGTGTGTGTGTGTGTTTGTGCATGCGTGCGTGCGTGCGTGCGTGCGTGCGTGCGTGTGTGTGCGAGTGTGCGGGTGCAGATGTCTACAGCAGTTCAGATGGCGTGCGTGATAGGCTTGTTACGACGTGCCACTGACTCACGTGCATAATGTTAGTAGACTGGTTGAAGATGATAACATAGTTCTTCAGGATGTCAAAGTGAAACGCTGGAGTTAGAAGCCGTCTGTGGCGTGACCAACGCTCACCGTTACTCAGGAGTAGGCCTTGTCCTGATATGGCAAACACAAAATGAATGTGAGGTTTGTCTGTGTGTGTGTGTGTGTGTGTATGTGTGTGTGTGTGTGTGTGTGTATGTACATTCATACGAAGTGACACAATGTTTTATAGTTACCAAGCCATGGTCTCATAAGCCCATAGAATAATTCATCCTTGATAGTTATGGAAGCTGCATATGGGCATGTGTCCACCCATACAAAGATACACAAAGGGAGATAGAGAAAGAGAGAGAGGGAGAGAGAGAGAGATCTTGTTTTATTTATGCATAGTCACTAGTTAACCATAGGCTTCACCTTAGATGAGGTCTCTAGGAGATTCTGAGGACATGAGAACTATTGTAGTCTCACCAGAGGCCAGTAGCAGGGGTTTGATGTAGTCAGGGTGGAAGACGCGCACCAGGTTGTAGAAAGGGCCCAGGAACCAGGCGCAGGAGTGCTGGTAGGTCCTCACTAGCTCATCCACTTCCCGCAAACCCTCTTCTGAACTCTTCATCTGAGCACCAGTACAAATGCAAGATGGAGAGATAAAGAGAGACAGAGAAAGAGAGAGAAAGAATGTGATGATGAGATTTACTGAAAGGGTGCAGGGTAAACCACCTCAGATCACTTGCATTGCACATAGAAACTCAACTATCATAGAAACGTGCCACACTTGGACATTTAGTTTAAAATCCTTTCAACTTCCTAATCACAACACATTTAGGTCTATGGGACACAGTTAGGTCTATGGGACACAGTTAGGTCTATTGGACTCTGGTGTTTCTTGCAGACATTCCCTTCTACATTTACATAAATTAATTTAGCAGACACTTGTATCCAAAGCAACTTACATAATCAATTACATTACAAGGGCCATTGTCCCCGGAGCAACTCGGGGTTAAGTGCTTTGCTCAAGGGTATAACAGTGGACGCCGGGAATGCTAGCCAAACTCCTTAGCCACTACACTACCACCGCCAAACCCTTCTAGGCTTGTCCACACGCTGGTATCCAAATGGCTGAGGTTTGATGAGCTGACATATTCTTTTTCGGTATGGCAAGAACTCCGGATTTGTTGTCACACATACTTACTGCCTAGAAACATGTCCTTGATCCATGGAATTACCTCCTACAGTATAATCTCCTCCATAATATAAACTGTATAGGCTACTAATAATAATTCTGAGATATTGTTATGGGTGAGCTACTGGACAGCACATTTCAATTTCACAAGAGTTTCGGGTACAGGCTTGCGTCACATCCTCTGGAATTAAACCTAACCCTTTATCAACCAGAAACAGTTCCTCAACCGTGAGGACGATGACACAAGCAGTCATTGTAATTTAATTGCCTTTGGCTTGATGTAGACTAATGTGCTCATCCAAACTAGAAATTAGTCAAACTATTACTGAATGTTTTACTTCAGAGAATGTCAATATATTTTCCATTTAATCAATTCCATTCCACAATATGGAAAAAGAATATCTCATCAATGTACAACATGGTTGCTACACACTGTAGGTACATAATGTAGAAAGACACTACAGTGGTCAAGCGGGTGTGAAGCCCAAAACATTGCAGTACAATTCTATCTCCATACTTCCTGACTTAGCCACATAATTTGCATACTGTATATAAAGCATGAGCAAATATAAAGTAATCTTGGTGAATGTTCTGTGGAACCTAAACAACTAAAATTGTCATTTAATAATTTACTAACATTTGTCATTTAATCATTTACTAACATTTAATAAGAAGTTGTGACATTGGGTGGGTGAACCCGTGAGTCAAAAAGTACACTTAGTCCAGACCCAATTTCCTGTTACAACATAGATGTAGATTAGCGTTGAGCTATTTTACTGTCACAATTTCCTCCAGGGACACAATCTATTCTGCTGTAACACCATATGGTCTGAGTGGCACAAATCCTGCCAACATTTCCCCAGATTCATCAGATTTCACATCAGACTGTGTCAGTTACTGATAGAGAGAAATTGTATTTGATTCTGCTTTGGAGAGCTTAAAGCATTTTGCAATCTAACTAGAATACTCTACAATTCCATCAACTTCTCTGCTTGAGGTGTAGAGGTGACTTACAATGCCCAGGTGACCGAGAAGCCAGTTGCGCATTGGGGGCAGAGCAAAACAGCGCAGTCCGCTGCGTCTCCTTGACACCAGGACAATTTTAACGAAGATGATGAGTACTAGAGCCAGGCCGATCAGCTGTAACACACCCCACACGAAGCTGCCTGAAGCAAGGAGAGAGAACAGGTGCGCAAACACGCCGCCCGTCACCACTGCCATCCTGTAACAGACTAGAATCCCAACACAACAAGCAAGGTTAGAAAAGATGAATGCACATGGTGCTCTTTGAGTAGGCCACAGAGAAATTACCATAAAAGGAATGTTAAATGCAGATAGTGATGCATGAGTATTTCATCTGATCATATGGGTTTTAATTGAAAAGAGAATACAGAAATATGTACCATGGAAAGAGAACAAGCCACGCACTTTCTCTAACTGTTGTAATGAAAGAAATATAGAAGAAAGTCCAAAATCGATTGACATGTTACAAGCAAATTCCCTGTATCTTATTAACACTGTACTATCTGATGACAACAATTTTTGCTCACTGATTTTTACCTCTCATTTGCAATGCTTGTAAAGTGCACCAACGTCTTGTATGGACTGAGTAGGCCTATGCCAACTTAGTGCCAATTTGCATTGGAACTATAGGCCCTTTCGTAGCCTACTGTAGGAACTTTTTGCAGTTCCTAGAACACACAATTCCTAGAACTCCTTTTTGGAGCTGGGGATTAAAGAGTTCCTTTGACCATAGATCTGATCATAGGAACCATGACTGATCTGCATGCCAAGGAAGAAGGGCCATTTTTAAAAATCTCTGTAAAACTAATTCAGTTTCTGTTTAAATTTCCTTTTATGAAACCTGCATGAGAAGGCTGCAGAGACTGATTATTTGTCACGCAACAAACGCCTTCTAGACAGATTAGAAGAAATGTTGCTGAGTCTGCTGATTCTTTTTTTTTTTATGCTTCCTGATACCATGAGCTTGTAGTTTGTCAATAAACGTTAGCAATGCTGTCTATTTCATTACTTTATGTTCATGTAATAATTGGGCTACTAAATGTGTTAAGCGTCTCAGAGTTCATTGTGTGCGAACGCAAACACAAAAACGCCTTAAGAACTGTATAGTTCTAGCCTCTCCAATTATAGTAGAACTGGTACAACCAGCTGCAGTATGTCAGTAACTTTAAGTAAGTAACTTTACATTTACATTCTAACGTTGTCATAACAATTATATGTCACAGCCAGCAATGAATGGTCCGTGTAACGCTTTGCAGTGCTTTGTTCTATTTGTTCCATCCATCGGGTCCAAATAAAAAATGTGTTCAATAATCCAATTTTCAATTTGTTTTAACTGGTCAGCAAATAGATAATTGCTGCTATTTTCTAAATGTGTCATTAGTCACGCAAGATAAAGAAAACAGAAACTCGATTGGAAACAAAAGTAAAATTCAGTTAATATTGGATTTTGGCCCCCTTTTTTTTACTGTTTTTGTTGGGCTGAACCACGCGTAGGGGTGGATGACCTGATAGATATTGGCGCGCGGTGTTGGTGATCACATTTTATCAGCGGATGTAGAGCATAGACTGTAAAAAATAGATGTAGAGATGGAGGGCTATCAAACACAGTTCCGCTTGCATCAAGGTGCCAAGCGATTGATAATGTCAGCTCGAGATCAGAACTTCAGATGCAGAGGGAGACTGCGTCCTGACACTTATGAGTAGGCATACGTGAGCCCTAGTAACCTACAGGCCAATGTAGGCTTGCTGTTGAAATTAATAAATGGATAAACGGATAAATTAGGCTCACCGTTGTGTCTTCGTTTAGCCTAATGAAACCTAATGTAGCGTAAAGCGTTAAATAAGCAAAAATACCACGTCAAACGTGCTGACTGACGTCGATGGCAAAGCATTCTGCTTTGGGGAATTATTTGCTATGGCATGGCCATGGTATTCAAATATAGGCTGCTGTAGATATGTTCAACATAGGCTGAAAGTTATGTTTAACGTGCCTTCTCCCCAAAAAGTTTGTCATTAATCTCTAAAGTAATGAGTCAAAATCACAAACAACTTCAGGCGGCGCTCCCTTCCACCATCTAGCCTGGCCCAGCTAGATGGTGTTCTCCCCCCGGTGTTCGTGGTTCAGTCCAACCACAAGGACAAAAAAGGATAGAAAATTGACGCATCATTTCAATTTTTAACTTCTGAACAGAAAACCGTAACTGTGCTCAATTGAAAAGCAAAATAAGCAACAATAACCCATTTACTGTGCCGTCCTAAAGAATGGATAACGGATTTTTAAGCCTATTTTTATATTTTTTCATGTGAATTCTGCAAATAGAACATAGCACTGCAAGGCGTTACACGGACCAATGAATGATACATTATGCAAAGCCCAGAAGTAAATGGGTTTCATCACCTGGTGTCAAAGATGCGCTGTCTGGTCACAATCCTAACTCGACGGAGTCCAGCCGCATTTTCACAGGTTATAAACAACTAAGTCTACTTCCTCTTTAGAAAAGACACGCCGCTTAACAGACTCACCAAGGACAAGATGTATATGGCATCAGCGGGGAAGGAAATTTAGAAATAGGCCTATGAATTGCCTGACCATTGTCATTAATCAGACAAGATCCCCAACATATTCCCGATTAAGTTAACCAAACTAGAAAATGTGTTAGAATAGTAAAAGTGCTTGCCCGGTTTTCAGGAGCGCGTATACTACTCACAAGTCAAGATCTTACTCGCAAAGCAAAGCCGACATACACTCGGGTTTCATATTGTAGTCGTGATCTTGTGAAAATCGTGTTCGTATGCATGCAAAGTCTGGAAAGAGTACATTAAAAAAATAGATATAGGGTAGACTGAGTACAGTTGGGACATGTGTAGACTACAGTTGAGACGCCATGCTATCTTGCGTTCGGAGCAAGCCCAAGTTGTTATTTTTGCTATGCACATGCGTATTAGTGTTCTGATCATGGAAACAGGTATCCCCATAGACATAATAGACTATTGTCTATGGGTATCCCCAATCCAAAGATATCGGCAAACGTTTTTTTACGACGTTCAAACTTACAAACGTTAGTCTGTGCACTTAAAATTGGCATATTGTATAGCATTGTCATGTAAGGTCCTTGCAAAATCTATAGAAATGTGCGAGGTGGTCAGCGGGGTACAGTTGAGACACACTTTGTATAGTTTTATTACTTGAACATTCCATTTGTACTGTTTTCCATATCTGTTCCTGTGTCACATATTTAGTTCATGTGTTATTCATTTTAACCAATGCTAATTGAAATTAAATGAATGAATTTGAATGAAAAACACTTTGCAAGTGCTAAAAATGGGTGTCTCAGTACAGGTACTGTCTCACTGTACTCAATATGGGTACAGTTGAGACACAGTCGAGACACTGCACCTTACGTTTATGAGCTAATTGTGGAAAATAAACTACTTATGGGTATTATTGATTGATAATATTTTACTCTACAAGCTAAGGAAATGGCATGTGAAATGTCATGTGGAAAATTACTTCTTGTCAATATCTATTTTTTGTTTGATTTTGTGTGAGCAAAAAGTGACTCAAATGTATCACAAAGAAAATCAGAGCTTTTAAAGCAACACCAAAGAGTTTTTTCTACCTTAAAATAATGTTTCCAAAATCGTTTCAGTGGTTCATCAACTCGTAACAGGGTGAACGGCACTTCTGCATTCGCTTCGCGGCCCTCTATCGGCTATAACCGCACTATGTAAGTTTGCCAGATCGGGTAGCGGATCTGTAGTTCGATGGAATGACACATAAGAAACTACAAATGTGACTTGCATCTGATGTCGCAATACATCGTACTTTCATAAAATCATGCCACATATTCTACCTTGTCTGTGGACATTGTTATTTCCAAAGCCAGTGCTGGATAAACAAATAGTGCGTGCGACAGAGGAACAGTTCTTTGGTGTTGCTTTAAAGGTTGGCCTTGCTGTGCAATCCTATGCCTGTCAGTCTTATGGGGATATTCCTTGCATAAGTAGGCTAGAGTACTGGCTACCAAATGACCCTGTCAAAAGTTCTTCTTTGAGTTGCATTTCCTGTTTACAAACATGGCCTAAAGAGACAAGCATGTGTGCAAAAAACGACAAACACACGTGCGCGGCGCGTAGGCTACGCGTTAATTACAAAAACGTAGCATGAGCAGTTATTACTTACACCGTCATCTTTTAGAAAATACGGTTAACGTTTTTGTCATGTAAACTCAAACATTTTAATAAGCCCTTCAAAACTGAATTTATAGCTTTGTAGTTAATAAATCACTCTGGATTGAGTCAGCGAACTACATCTCCCATCAGCGCCCCCCTGTAACCAACGCAAGGGTTAAAATGTTTGGGAAAGAATCTGTGGAATTTCTTTCCTGTGAAATTTGGCCAGACAGTCGTAGAGCGAGCGAACGAGAGCGAAAGAGCTCACAAGCAGTAGTGTTGTGATGGAGGCGTTTAGAAATGTCCTGCTATGATGGAGTTTGGAGTGTTCAGTGGAATTAAAACGTTGAGGAGAACGTTGGTAACTAAGTTGTAAACTAAGGATCTCTTTTTGCCACTCCCCAGAGAAAACACACACATATTCGGGGGGATTCAGTTATGGCTGAACCCCTTCTAAAGCGGACTTTCTCGAGGTTGCGGGGCAAAGAGAAATTCCGTCGGAAAACAGACCCAAAGCTCGCTGGTAAGTGTTACGTTTCTCCTCTATAGAATTTGTAGTTGGTTTAGTATTTTGCGATTGCCGTAGAGATCCTTGCGGAAAGATGTGCGCGTAATCCTTGTGTTTATTCGTGAGTGCAATAGAAACTTTTCAAATGACATTTTTTTGTTTTCAATGAGTGCAACATGTAGTCTACGTGAAATGCAAGAATCGTATTTTAAGGCGAAGACTAGCCTATAGGTATTCTATAGATAATTAATCATAGTCGTGTTGGCTGATTTATGTTAACCTACATGTGACCCTAACCTCTTTGCCATGTCGGTATGTTGTGTAGATTAGCCTATTCCCTCATGGGGCATGCCATAATATTGATGTAATTTGGAATTTTATAATCGAGTAAACTCAGTGCGTGCGACCCTCAATTTCGTAGGAGAGTCCCTGATGCTTAAACATTTCCTTTTGTTCCATTTGGTCGAGAAGGCATGCTGTTTACATTCTTCCTACACAAGTTAATGTTATTGAAATGTGGGCAATAACACTTAGCTAAAGAAGACGGTGTGAAAAAAAAAACCTGAACAAACTCAACAGTGGAACGACCATTGCCAATAGCCCACCACTTCAGTAACACGTTCGCAAAATTGTGAGTTACATAATTCCATTCAGCAGCCATATCACGGGCCCCGGTACGTTCCTCCGGAGCTTGCCAGATAACACCATAACAAAGTGAATCCGTATTGAGGAATTGTGTCCACGCTCATTCCTTCCCACATTAGGCCACCGTGGCCTTGTCTGTAAAGTGTGTGTGTGTAACAGTCTTTTCCTAGTGAAATTCCTGTCTGTCAGTCCTCATGAATAAGCGACCGTGTGCCATGTACCCTACCCATGTGCCATGTCTTGGACGTGTAGTGAATAACGGCTTTATAAGTTGTTGGATTTGATTACACAAGAGGAGGGTGGGTTGTGTTTGGGACAGACTGTCAGAGAAAGGATTGCTTGTTGAGTTAGTGAGGCAATGACAAACGTTTGCAGGGTAGACCTACTGCTGACTTTTGTACTCAAATGGATAATTCAGCAGTTTGAAGATGACAAATGCCATGTCTCAATAAATCTCAAGTTCTCCAATGTAGACCTATACAGATCCTACAACAGAAACAGATCCTACAACAGAAACTCCGTTTCAATTTTCAGTTTTCAGGCCCTCAACTGGGGTTTGTGACCTATGCCTCCAGAGGGAGTTGGAAACAATAGATCTTCAGATTTGTGACTGCTATGCCAATAACAGATCTCTAACATAAGCTTCTCCTCGTCATTTCAATAACACCACTTTTCACATCACATTCACACCATAGTGTCAGTGAATGGTAAATACATGAGTTGTAGTGTAGACTCTCACTCCTTCTCAAGTCTTTCTTGCTTAATGTTTTCACCATGCCTTGTCCATAGACTTCAGCATACTCTTGCCTGGTCTCTCTCATTCCACTCGTTTTCCTCTTGCGCCCTGTTTCTCTCACCCCTTCTCTCACTCTCCCGCCCCCTCCTTGACTGCTTGTTATGTCTAAAATAGGGAAAGCAGCAGCACACACACTGGATTGTGTGGACATTTGGAGTGTAGTTGGAACTTATATACACACTTTGCGCCACTTAGACTTGGAACTGTGTGTGTGTGTGTGTGTGTGTGTGTGTGTGTGTTCTTGTCTATTGGGCTGTTGGGTTCATGATGCCCCTTATAGAATATGGGAATGCATAGAGAGAGAGGGAAAGAGACTACAGCTGTGGCAATACAGTCCAGCTGCAGGTCATGGCTGTTAAGGAAGCTCTCTCTCTCTCTCTCCTCTCTCTCTCTCTCTCTCTCTCTCCCTCTCCTCTCTCTCTCTCCTCTCTCTCTCTCTCTCTCTCTCTCCTCTCTCGCTCTCTGTCTGTCTCTCTGTCTCTCTCTTTCTCTTTCTCTCTCTCTCTTTCTCTCTCTCTCTCTCTCTTGCTCTCTGTCTGTCTGTCTGTCTCTCTCTCTCTCTCTTTCTCTTTTTCTTTCTCTCTCTCTCTCTCTCTTTCTCTCTCTCTCTCTCTCTCTCATTTCCCTCTCTCTACTGTGTGTGTGTGTGTCTTTTTAAGTGCTTGATGTAACGTTTGCTTAGCTTTGTAGCCCATGTGTTTGTGTGGCTGTGTGCCCTTGTGTGATCCTTTGCTCACCAGTGACTGTCAAAAGAGTTCTTTATCTGTGCTCTCTGTCCATCTGCAGACCACATGAGGATCGGAAAACAGATCTCTCTCTCTCTCTCTCTCTCTCCTTTCCCTCTCTCTCTCCTTTCCCTCTCTTTATTGACTACCATTTCTTATCTGTCATAGAAAATCTTGCCAAAAATGGAGGATGTCGTTCCAAAGTCCAAATGCACTGGAAGAGGTGAAATACAGCAAATATGTGCAGTCTGGCCTCTGTGCGGTCACTTCATTATGTTGCTTATGTAATGTAGGAACTGTAATGGTGCAACACAACATGTTGCATCTCTGTTGGGTTATTTATATGTTTTGAATCCCATATGTGTTTTTTTACAACTTCCACTTCCTCAGCTTCCTTGTGCCGCTGCTTCCGTAGTGCATGTCATTTGCTTTTTTAATCAAGGAAGTCAAGGACGTTAAAAAGACAACACAAAAGAAAATAACAGCAGCAGTGTAAAAATGTCCATCATAGTTGAAGTAAAGGCTAACATATGACACATATAACCGACAGATCTCAGAATCTTTGGGGGGGGCGCATGTTGAGATGATGGCACGTGGTTAGGGTATCATATAATGTTTAAAAATGTGGCAAAAAGCAGTTGTGATCATGTCGGTTACTGAAGAGCTTATTAGCCAGGACTTGGCATTCTAGAATAGGCCAAAGGGGAAGAGAACAGGGGCGAAAGAGTTGTTTAGAGGGGAGTTTCCTCTCCAACACTGACAGTAACGAGGGCCGCTTTCCTCAATCGGCGCTCTGATCATACGCAAGAGGGTTCCTGTAATTTAGGAGAGGGGGGGGATCCCAAGAAATGGCTTGTGTATTTGTGTGTGTATGAGAGAGTGAGAGGGAGAAAAAGAAAGAAAGAGGAAGAAAGAGAAGAGAGACAGAGAGAAGGAGACGGAGAGAGAAAAAGAGAGGGAGAGAGATGGCTCGGTCCCCTGAGGACAGGCCCTGCTGCGTTTCCTGTGTGTGTTCATCTCCTCTCTTGTGTTTAGATACCACTGCCAGAGCCCAGCGCCTCCATTTTGTAGCCTGACTGGATGGGAACAGGAGGCAGAGCTCTCTGCCCTGAGAGATGACTTAGAACGCCACTTGAATATATTCACAAGGACACGCATTGTGGTCAGAATGGTGCATTCTGGGAAAGCCAAGTATCTCAAGAGAGTGGCATTTAGAAAGTTTACTTGGACCACAAATCTGCCCCGAGCTCTTAAAGCAGGCTTATTTATTTTCTCCTTTTATTGTCATTTCATTAGATATCTGAGAGCAATTTTTCTTTCGGGGCAGGAATGGAAAAAACCTTCAGGGGGAGAGGGATGGGTTGGGGGTTGGGGGGGGGGGGGCTACTTAAATTTGGAAAACGGTTGAGTTTCCTGGAACGGTTGTGGTGATCATTTTCTTATTGAGCACAGAAAAGAGTTGGGGTAGATGGCAGCGTGAACTGCGAGTGCAACTGAAGATGTTGGTATGTGCTTTGGCAGGATGTCCCAAATTATGAAGGAGGTGGGGGTAGGAGGGAACGTTTTTGGGGGAGAGAGCTAATGGTTTCTCACAGCATACATTGTGAGAGAACTTTTCCACTCGTTTCTTTCTCTCACTCGCTCACTCTCTCTCACACACGCACACACTCTCTCCCCCTCTCTTTCTCTATTAATGCCAGGCAACTGGGATTCATTTATATAGCCGGGATTCATTTATATAGCCACGTCGAGGTTCTAGAAAAGGCAAATTTTCAGTGACACCAACCCTACTCCTTAAAAGAAACCGAAAATGACGAGACCATTCTCCACAGTGTCAAGGAACTAAAGAATTTTGATTTAAACTTTGCATTTTACTCAAGCCACACTAGCCAACTCTTTCAGATCCCAAAATCATTATTCACTTTCATGTGTGTGTGAAAAAGGAGTTCTTCCTGAAAGACACACACCTTTTCATGTAATGAGTAAAGTCAAGATGAATGTTTTAAGATTAAGAAGGACCCAGCAACTTTAGGGAGACTAGTGTTCTATAGCAATTAGATAAGCTCACAGTCGTGTTGGTTTTGGATTAGGTTATCTCTTTGGAGCCTACTCAGAAATAGTAAACCCTCTGCTCCAATGTACAGCCCATATTGCTCTGTCTGTGTAAAAGAGGGTGATGTGTTGGCTATAATTGAAGAGATCATATTATGTGAAGATAAAAAAAAATTCTGAAGGATGTGGTTTAGCCTCCCTGGAGGGATGGCTGTAAATCTTGTCCAGGGGCAGGCAGTCCCATGCAGCAGCAGAACACATTGTGTCATTGTCTCTCAAGCCAAGAGAGACGAGGAGCCACACAGCGTGAGCAGCTTCTGGAACATGCTGCTTTCCCTTCAAAGAAAAACAGAGGCGAGCATGCTGTAAAACGTGCCTCCGTGCTCCTAAGGGTTCGCTCTCGGTATCTGATTACTTCATCGCTGTTTTGGTGAACAGTTTGTGAAGTTCTTGTGTTCTCCCCTGACATAGTGCCGTATCTGTCAGCACTCATCCGCTATCTGCTCACAGCATTACTCACTCTTAGCCTTTTCAAATCCCATTGCTTGGCTGTATGTGAAGATCAAAGACAGAAGGGTTTTAGACATAAACAGCGTGGTGGTCACCGTTTCATTGGTTTTCACAGTCTGTGTACGGTACATTCACTGCTAGTTAGTCTTTTTATTTTCTTTTTTGTGATCTGTTAGTCTTTGTTGACCATTAATGTAGGTCTGGAATAAGAGCTTTCGAGGGGGGCATTACACAGCAGTCCTTACATACACCATGGGCTATGAAGTAGTGCCGTCAAGTCATGATGTGGACAGGCTAGACAATCGTGTGTGTGTGTGTGTGTGTGTATGGAGTGGCCTACGTGAATGAGTCTAAGAGGTGGAGGGTGAGGCCATGGCACTGCAGATGAGAGCGAGCTTTGTGTTCAAGTGTGTGTATTTTTGGGCACAGTGATGAATGGTGAAAGGGCTGAAGTGTGTGTGTGTGTGGTGTGTTCCACGATGTGGACAGGTTTGCAAACAGTTGTGTGTGTGTGTGTGTGTGTGTGTTTGTGTGTGTGTGTGTGTCTGTGTGTGTGTCCAGCTGTGAGTAGGCTAAAAGTACAAACTGGCTATTGACAGTAGCCCTACAAGTGTCAGACAGCTGGATGTTGTTCTCTCCTCTCTCTCTCTCTCTCTCTCTCTCTCTCTCTCTCCCTCTCTCTCTCTCTCTCTCTCTCTCTCTCTCTCTCTCTCTCTTTTCCCTTCTTTCTTTCCCTTCTCTCTCTATCCCCCTCTCCCCCTCCTGCTCACATTTAGGTATCCCTCCCAGCTGAGCCAAGACATGTAAGCTGTGAGCTGTGTATGAATAGGCTGGATATAGGGACAGTCCTCCCCCTGGTTCGTATAAATATACCTGTCTCTCTTTTCCTGTGTCTTTTCTAGTCTCCTCCACCCATGGCTCATTATCTCTCTTCCTTCAATACCCATCTAGCAGTCTTGTCTTCCACCTTTTTCTTTTTCTGTCCTCCATTCCGTGCTGTTTTTACTCTCTCCTCCTCTGTCTTTCTCTGCCCTCTCTTTTTCTGTCTTCTACTGTCCTTCATTTCTGTTCTTCCTTCTCTCTTTCTCTCCTCTGCCCCCCTTGGCCTTGCTCTCTCTCTCCTCTCTGTCTCTCTCTGTCTCTCTCTCTCTCTCTCTCTCTCTCTCTCTCTCCCCCCTCCTCTCTCTATCTCTCTCTCTCTCTCCCCTCCTCTCTCTCCCTCTCTCTCTCTCGTCTCCTGTCTTGGCTGTGGTGGAAGTACAGGAAGTCATCCGCAGTCCCCCTGTACAGTCTGTTACGCTCTGCTTTCCGCTGTGGCAGTGTGCCCTTGTGGGCGGGAGTCAGGGGCTCTGTGTGTGTGTGTGTGTGTGTGTGTGTGTGTGTGTGTGTGTGGCCTTGTGTGCTCTGGGTTATTCTGTTCCAGGTCGCTAACAACCCCCAACCCGCCTTTGCTCTCGACAACTTCCGGCATGAGCTCTTCGGCACTTTCTGCTGTCATACTGGGGTTGTCGCGGTTCATCATTTAGCAGCGCAAGATGGTGTCATGATTGTGTGTGTGCGATAAACAGTTTCACATATTCATGCTCTCAACCGCATCTATCTCATTTGGCAGAAGAATGCGCCTCACAGTGAATATTCGTGCTTACTCTTGTAAATGCGCATGAGGTCAACAAACATGCAGGAATGCTTGTGCGTAATGCACGCACATACACAAGCGCTGAGACAGACAGACAGACAGACAGACAGGCAGACAGACAGAAACAGACAGATGCACTCAAGCACACTGAGAGCAGGACAGACAGAGGGCCTATTCATGACTGTGGTGGTCGGGACAGAGCCTCATGCATTCTATGCGTCACGAGTCACTCACAGAGGGGAGAGGGGGAGAGACCACCAGATGTGCAGGATGTCGAGAGAGAGAGAGGAGAAGGGGGTGAGCAGGACGTTTTGAAAGTAGACGGCTAAATAGTTTAGCCCCCCACCCTCTCTTCCTTTCTGTGCTCCTGCATCTTTTTTTCCTCTGTTTGTTTGTTTACATGTTCTTGTGGAGGGTTTAGCTTTAGAACGCTGTGTTTGGAGAACAAGTCTGTGTTTCCAGATCGGTGGAGGGCGACAGCCTTTAACAGAAACACATGGCTTTATCATCAGACTAATGGCTCTTTTATTAGAAATTCAGCGTGATGGATTGAGTTCATTTCTCTGCCCCGACTTGAACCGCACATTCTGTCAGGTCCGGGATGGCGCTCATTCCTTCCTAAACCAAATATTTTCACACCAAATAAGGGCTGTAGTCAGCCCTAGCGGTGACAGTAATTGATGTCCCCTTTCTCCCCTCCAATTTCAGATGTCCAAGGGAAGACTCATCTGGACCAGAGTTCTTCATCATCGTCAGTGCTGACCTTTGTCGGTGCCGAAGTAGACAGCACGCTCGCCGAAGACTTTACCAGACGGACTCAGATCACTGTGGCAAAGAAGCAGAACTGGGCGAAGCAGGCGTCCACGTCCAGGGACCAGCCCCGAGTGGAGGCCACTCAAGCCCTGGTGCACAGAGCTCAGGAATGGGAGAGCTCCTCAGGAAAGACCCAGGCTTCGAAGCCGGCCTGGAGCCAAAGGACTTTGAGCGAAGATGGCGCTGAGGGCAGGTGTTTGGACTTCGAGTGGGAGGCCGTGCCCTCAAGCCCCCTGTGGGACTCGATCGACGCCGCTCTGCCTGACCTGGCTCCCCCTCCTGCGGCAGCAGGATACGCAGAGGTCAGCGCCTCGTCCTCCTCCTCCTCTTCTTCTTCCAGCACAGTTCGGCTGGCCGGCCAGGGGGCCTACCTCCAGAACCTGGAGAGGAGCAGCCGGGCCTGGGTGCTGTCCACAGGAAAGACCCAGGCTTCGGAGGAGGCCTCGCGTCTGCTCTCCGGCGGCCTGACGGACAGGAAGCAGACGGCTGACGGGGAGCACAACATTTGGTACAACCCCATCCCCGAGGAGGAGGACGCGCGGGTGGAGGACAGCGGTGGCGAGTACGGCGACCCCTGGAGGAGGAGAGGGGAGAGGGGGGTGGATGACCACAGCAAACCAGGGGCCGCGGGGAACAGTGCTGGCAGCAGCAGAGGGGCCCAGGGGGCAGCGTCCAGCACAAACCCCAGAGACATGGCTGCTGAGGTGGCCTGCAGCAGCAGTAGCAGCAGCAGCAGAAAGGACAGTCCAGGTATAGTATAGTATAGTATAGTCAGGCACCCCACCACACCACACGCCCCAGTCCTGAGGCAGTCACCCCACACCACCCCATATGCCCCAGCCCTGAGGCAATCACACCACCCCACATGCCCCAGTCCTGAGGCAATCACACCACCCCACATGCCCCAGTCCCAATTCTTTCCTGCAACACTAGCATTAGCAGTATATTAATATTTGAGCACTGCTCAGGTGATCACAAAATACATGTACAAAATAATGTACAAAATACAGTAGCTATGCTATATATCAAAATAAAATACTGTATTTTTGTTTTACTAAAAATACTCTTTAAGGAAGCATGAAATCACTTTGCAAACCTTCCATATTCCATATTCCATGTCTATTTAATCTATTCCTTCATCATTACACTGGCTCTGATTACGTGGACAATGTTTGAGAGCAACAGCTTTTCTCTGTGCACGAGACATGCCATAAATCTGACAACAGATCAGCAATGCTGTCCAGTCTGTTACATCTCATAGCCTAAATACTGTATCAGAGATGTACTCAAAAAGTTACAACCAAACTTATCAAGTGGTACAACTATCCACCGGACCAATTGAGAGCCACTGTGTTTCTTTAGGCGATACATGGGGCAACTTTTTGAGCAATTTATGTTGCAAGGCAACCACAGAACCGGTTCTTACTGATGAGTAAAGTTCTTCAGAAAAATAAGTTGCTCATATCAAAGGGAATGTGCCAGAACAACAATACTGAAAAAAGTGTGGGTGAGCATGTAATCATGTGGTTGAATGAGTGGGTTGGTTTGAGAGGGAGTGTATTGTGTGTGTAAGCAACCTACAGTACACGTTATTCCTCTTCACACTGGATCATCTTCACAAATCTCAATGGGCCTCATTCACCAACCGTTCTTACGAAGAAATTTGTTCTTAAAACCCACTTACACAGTTTTTTCGAAGATTATGGTATTCAGCAATGTTTTCTTGTTCTCACGTTAGAACAGAATCTATGAACACTCAAGAGCACTCTTACACACATTTGAGAACTGACTTGTTTGTGCAAAATCAATGGTTATTGCATTTTCATCATGTCTGCAGGTGCAAAATATAATACAATTACAACTATATATTTTATCATTTATGATATTTTTGAATAAAAATATTATAATTATTCTTTTAATAAAATTAATTCCACTATTTTACAAAGCGTTAAGGTATTTTGAAATAAATAAACACAACAAATAACACTTTTTCACTTTTTATACTATCTACTAAATATAATGACTATTTACTTTTCAATTCCTAAAGCAGTGCTTTCTCTTCAAAACCTGTGTCATGTACGGTAATCAAATTGTCTTGCTCATGTAGTGTATAATATAAGGTAGAAATGAAAGCTGGTGCCTCAGCCTCAATTTGTGTGCACACGGCCCTGCCGTATCATGCCCTTTTATGGGGATTGACAGGGCGTTTACCTATGCTAATTAAGAACAATTGGCACACCCCGTCAACTTAAGCAGAAAATGGTATTCATCATGATAAGAACCAAACTGCGAAAAATTCTGAGGTTTAAGAACACCTTTGTGAATCTGCTTTTTTCGTAGTTTTCTTAGGAAGATATTGGTGAATGAGGCCCATTAGTCAGCCCCAGTCAGAGGCTACATTTATTGTTTTGCACTTTCATGGTGTAATCAGTATTGGTTTTACCAAAAAATATTTACAAAAATACACACCTATAAAGCATTTTGATACTAAATTTTCTTCCACCCAATAAAATACAACACGGGAAGTGTCCTGTCTTTGCTGACTCTCTGTCTCTGTGTCCAGATATGTCGCAGCAGAGGGTGCAGCAGTCTGATTTCCAGGCCGTGGCTGGAGCCTCAGGCAGCGGCAGTGCTGGTGGAGGTGCGACCTCCTCGGACAATCCAGCTCCGGCCTCCAAGAAGTCCAGTGCCTCGGGCGGGACGGGCAGCAGCATGATGGAGCGGATCAAGTCCCCGGGCACGGTCCGGCGCCTGTCCATGAAGATGCGCAAGCTGCCCGAGCTGCGCCGCAAGCTCAGCCTGCGCTCCTCGCGCTCTCAGCGCCATGCCAACGGGCAGGGCGGCAGCGGCGCCAACGACGACGCCTCGCCGCCCAACGCCCGCAAGGAGTCGTCCAACAACGTGATCAGCCGCTACCACCTGGACAGCAGCGCCCCGCCGGCCCGACCGCGCCGACGGGCCTCGAGGGCGCGCTCCGCTGACAAGGGTGGCTACCTCAGCGATGGGGACTCCCCCGAGCTCCTGCCCAAGCAGGGCGGCGCCGCCTCGTCCACTACCGCCGGGTCTCAGGGCTCCGGCTCGGTGGCCCCTCCTCCCCCTTTGCACCAGACCGGCCAGGAGGCCCCAGGCTCGGCCTCTGCGGTGCCCTTGGCGGACACCGGCTCCTTCCGCATGTACAGCCTGGCGGACCAGCCGCGCTGTGGCCAGCGCATGTCGGGCCTCCTCACCGTCCACCTGCTGGGCGTGGAGGAGCTGACACGGGCCCCGGCGCGGGCCGACGCGGGCAAGGAGGTGTTCTGCGCCATCCAGGTGGACGGTGTGACGCGCGCACGCACCTCACTGCTCACGTGCCGTGGTGCCACGCTGCCCCTCAACCACACCTTCAACCTGGAGCTGGAGCGGGCGCGCCTGCTCAAACTGGTGGTCCTCACACCCGTCACGGCCACCACAGGACAGCCCGCTAACGGCTCGGTGGCGCCCCACGCGTAACCGCGTCTGCTGCCTTGGGGCCGTGGCCATCCCGCCACTGTTCAGAGGTGAGTCAACATGGGGAGGATGAGGGAGAGCACACGTACACTGGTCTACAGTGGTTTACACTGGTATACACTGGTTTAAATCAGATCTGTTTCCAAATAATATTTTAATTGATATCATTTACTTTAAAGAGAACAAAGCTTTTTTTTCCCAAAGCCACCCACAAATGAGTCGATGAAAAACAAAAGTACGTCTGCTGCGTTTACAGGAATAAACATTAAGTGCTGCAAGTCTGCGACTCAAGAGATCAAAGGGCCACTTCTGGAGAGGATTTACTGTTCTCTCTTCCTCACTTCTCCCTCCTGAATCATCTGCTCTGTTTGTGCTTCCTCTGGTCTCTCTATCTCCACATCTCAACCTCAATCTGTCTCCCCACTTTCCTCTGTGTACTCCTTTCTTTCAATTCTCCTCTCTCTCTCTCTCTCTCTCTCTCTCTCTCTCTCTCTCTGTCTCCCCCAACTCTCTTTGCTGCTGTCATCCCTGCCCATCCATCTTTCTACCTTTACTTTACATTTCACACACTCTTCTTTTTTTCTCCCTCTCTCCACTTCATCCCCCCCCACCCCCCCCCCCCCCCCTTCACCCCTTCTTTCTCCGGCCGTAGGCTCGCGCAGTCAGCAGCTATGTGTGCGTCTGGAGCCGCGGGGGCTGCTCTACGCGAAGCTGACCCTGCTGGAGCAGTGGGAGGCCCCGCCGCCGCGCCTCAGTGAGCTGCCCCCTCCCAGCGTCTTCGGCGTGGAGCTGCGCCACCTGGTGGACAAGGAGGGCTCGGCGCTCCAGGTGCCCCTGCTCATCCAGAAGAGCGTGGCAGAGATCGAGAAGCGCGGCCTGAAGGTAAGAGGGAGGGAGGGCGCTTTCGCTCTCTCTCTCTTTCTCTCTCTCTCTCTCTCTCGGCACAGCTGCCTGCGCACGTTTTTTGATCAGGCACGACGTGGAACTATTTATGGAGTGGAAAAAAACTCAATGGAAGGGAGTCCGGCGAGTTTCAGTGGAAAAATACAGCTTGAGGGATCAGGGGGGTTTGGCGTTCTGGTGGCAAAATTCTTCTCAGCCGAAGGCATTTGTTATTATGGTTGGAAGTTGTCAACATCACACAATTCTTTCTTGGTGTCTGCTGTGTATTAACAAGTGCAAATCTGTGTGTGCGTCTGTGTGTGTGTGTGTGTGTGTGTCCTGTCTGTGTGTGTGTTCATGTGTGCAGGTAGTGGGCCTGTACCGACTCTGTGGTTCGGCCGCAGTGAAGAAGGAGCTGAGGGATGCGTTTGAGAGGGACAGTACAGCGGTCACCCTCAACGAGGACCTGTACCCAGACATCAATGTCATTACCGGTTCGTACCACAATACCCCTGGCAGCACTTTCCAGAGCTCCCTTTCTGTGGTATATCTTACTGTTGCGAAAGGAAGTCACATCGTGTGAACTTGCCAGATAGGCAGCTATGTCTGTTATGGATCTGACCTTAGACCTGTAGAACAGACCTTGCCCTAAACAAACCTGGCCCTGGTCAATGCCAAAATCAGTACCACAGAGTTTAACTGCTGTCAGGCCCAGAGCAATGCCAAATCAGTACCACAGAGTTTAACTGCTGTCAGGCCCAGAGCAATGCCAAATTGTACCACAGAGTGAAGCTGCTGAGTCTGGTTTTGATGGTGGAGGTTTGCCAGTGAGGGTCTAACTGACTCATATAGAGGAGCCTTCCACCCCCAGGCAATGCTGCCAAGCAGGATGACGAAGACAACCAGCTATATTGAACGCTTGTGACAGCATTTACCACAGCCCAAGTGATTTAGGGAAAAATGAGGAGGAAAACAAGATTAGCTGGATTGGTCAGGGGCTCTGGTGGAGAATGCACGCTATGTTCAATAGGTCAGTCTGCCTCAGTCCATCTCAATCAGCCTAGCCGCTTCTGCTGTGTGATTTGGCACAGGCATCCTGAAGGACTACCTGCGGGAGCTGCCATCGCCGCTCATCACGAGGACCCTGTACGAGGTGGTTCTGGAGGCCATGTCCTTGAGGCCAGCCTGCCGGACCGACGCGGACACCCAGCGCAGCCAGAGCACCGTGTCCCTCCTCCAGTGCCTCCCCGAGCCCGAGAAGGTACCTCTCCTCTCTCCTTTCTTCTCTTCTTCCTCTCTTCTTCTTGTTTTCCACTGCCATCCTTTGTACTTGTCGTTCGCCGATAGTTGATGTAGGCTGGCAGTGCTGGCATTGACTGCTCTGAGGTAAAGGGAACAGGACCGGCTCCAGAGCAGCCTGGGTTGGGAGCTCTCTCTCTCTCTCTCTCACTCTCTCTCTCTCTCTCTCTCTCTCTCTCTCTCTCTCTCTCTCTCTCTCTCTCTCTCTCTCTCCCTCTCTCTGTTCATTCTCTCCTCATCTCTTTTGCCTGAGTCAACAGGCATGACAGAAAAACGAGCCTCCGCTGTCTGCTCGCCTGAGTGCGTAAACACGGATCGTGTCAACACACGTGAGGCCGAGTGCGTTTCATTGTGTTTTGACAGCATTATGCAAGAATGCTTGAGAAAGTGGGGGACAGAGAGAGAGAGCGAGAGAGAGAGAGCAAGAGAGAGAAAGGGGCCGGAGGAGTGGTGGACGGACGGACGGACAGAGAGATGGAGGAGGAGGAGGAGGTGGGGGAGGGGGGTCCAGAGCCCAGCCGCAACGAAGCCCAGAACATTCTCCCTTTCACTGGCACTGAGCCACGGAACGGAATGTTACAGACCTCTCTCTCTCTCTCTCTCTCTCTCTCTCTCTCTCTCTCTCTCTCTCTCACTCTTCTTTCTCTCTTTTCCTCTCCATCGTTCGCTCTCTCGTTTGGTAATCATATGTTTGTTTATCCCCCCTTTTTGAATCCAGAGGGCTTAGCCTTGTGTTTCCCGGCCTATTCCAAAACAAACAGACTTTAATAATGTGAACCTCTCCTCTTAATGCCGTGTGTTTTTAATGTTCCTTTTTTTCAATGCCAACATCAACCCCCCGGCCCAATTCCCCAACTTTAAAAAGAAAAGTGTGGGCAGTTTGTTGAAACACTGACTCTCTCTTCCTAGCCCCTTTCTCTCTCTCTCTCTCTCTCTCTCTCTCTCTCTCTCTCTCTCTCTCTCTCTCTCTCTCTCTCTCTCTCTCTCTCTCTCTCTTTCTCTCTCTCTCTTTCTTTGTATTTCTCTTTCCCTCCATTGGCCAAGGGATTTTCCCCATCCCTCTCCGAGCATGGATAGCGGAAAAGAGACACTCAGTGGTGTTTACGTTTGAGAGGACATTTCTCACCAACTGTTTGATTCCCGACTGCTGAGTGTTGAGAGGCCCTCTTTCTCCCTGTGTTTGGTGCGTCTCTCTGACCGCCCGCTCTCCCCTGCAGGCCACACTAACCCTGCTGCTGGACCACCTGAGCCTGGTGGCCTCCTTCTGCGACAGCAACCGCATGACGTGCCAGAACCTGGCCGTGTGCTTCGGCCCCGTGCTCCTCACGCCCACGCAGGAGTCCTGGATCCCCAGCGTGCCGGGAGCACTCGCCGTGCCAGCCGCGCCCGCACAGCACAGCTCGGCCCGCGGGGGGCGAAGCTTCGCCCACAGCGAGGACATCGCCAGTGCCGTGGACTTCAAGCGTCATATCGAAGTCCTGCATTACCTGCTGCAGCTGTGGCCCAGTGAGTGTGTGTGTGTGTGTGGGTGTGTGTGTGTGTGTGGGGTGGGGGCGTATGTGTGGCTATGGGTGGGTGTGTTTGTGTTAGACGGGTGGGGTGCATACTTGTGTATGTGTGTGCATTCACCCACGTCATTGGTCAGCGTGTGGGTTAAGTCGCTGTTTCAGTTCTGTGTTTGTGTGTGTGTGTGGGTGGGAGAGCAGTGAGTTAGTGTTGTCTGTGTGAAGGGTCTGTGTGTGAATTAAAGGGGTGGGGTGGACGTAGCTCTGGCCAACTGTGGACACACTATACATCTCCACTCTGCTCTTTGATGCGTCTACAATGTGTGTGTACTTTGGCAGACACACATACAGCCATTCACTTCCTCTGGTCATTATTGTGGCCAAGGGAGGACAAATATGATAATTTGTGTGTATGTCTGCATATGTGAGTGAAGGTCCATTCATCTGAGAGATCAAGAGTGCACACACACACACACACACACACACACACACACACACACACATCTATCAGCTGATGGTAATTAATCATAATTAGGAAGACCTGACTTAGTAAATGAAGCGCTGGGGCCACCGAGCCCAAGAGTCAGAGTTTGCTTTCTTTAGCTGTGGCTTTTCACAAGGCGTGTGTGTGTGTGTGTGTGTGTGTGTGTGTGTGTGTGTGTGTGTGTGTACATGTAAGTGTGATTCAGTGTCTAAAAGACTTTCTTCATGTCTGTTCCTCCCCAGTTCCCACAGGCAGAGTCCCAGAATCCCCCTCTCCTACTCCCGTCACCACAGAGCCCCCGCCCCCCTCCCCCACCCCTGCCCCCCACACCGTATCCCACAATGCCTTGCAGCGGCGAGGCCAGCGGCTGCCCCTGCGCCTGGACATGCCCCAGGAGGTGGTGGTCTCACGCCGCGGGCGTGGCCGCCTTGAGAGCCCGCCCTGCAACCGGTACGCCGGCGACTGGAGCCTCTGTGGCCGGGACTTCCTGTCAGGCGGCGAAGCGGACTACGACGAGGTGGCGGGCAGCGACAGTGACGAGGAGGACGAGGAGGACGACGACCTCGGACAGACGCAGCAGCAGCAGCAGCAGCCATCGACGAAGGAGAGCTGGCAGCCGTCACCCGCCGGCCTCTACGTGGACGACTTTGCGCTGGACTTTGACGCGCCGTTTACCTGCAGGCTGAGCCTGAAGGACTTTGACACGCTCATCTCAGACCTAGAGAGAGAGCTGGCCAAACAGATCAACATCTGTCTCTAGGACCAAGGCTGAGCTGGGACCGGATGGAGGGATAGAGAGAGAAGAGCGGAGGAGAGGAGAGGTGAAGAGAGTGGAAAAAAGCTGTCAGGTTCAGAGGAAGGTGACGCTCACTTCTCGGACGAAGACACAAATGACCAAAGAATGACGACGAGCAGCCTCCGCTGCTTCAGAGATGATGACGACATGTATTTAATAATTCCTGGAGCTCTGTTGAGGCTCTCTGCTGTGTAGCAGCTCCGTGTGCCAAAAGCTGGTCGTCGTCTGCGAGCGATGACAAGACCCAGACAAAAAAAATAAAATCATGTGTTCATTTATTGTAAACGTTCAACATATCACTTGACAGACTGCTAATCTTAAACTAAGCTATTGACAATCAGTGTTTTTGAGAATTTATACTCTAATATTTTAGAATAATCTAATTCTGTCATTGTGGTGTCTGTGTGGTGTGTCGTTAAGTGGAAAAGAAAATGAATGTTTAATGATGTTGCCCAATATTTGTGCCAAAGTTCCTTATTTATTATTTGTATTAAATTATGGCGTTCAGGCTGATTTAGTATGACATTGCCCAAAATGTGTTGACAGTGTCGGTCAGATTTTTTGATGACCGTCATAATTTTGCACAATGAGAGAAGCATGTCAGTAACCACAATTTCCCATGTTCATCCAAAGATCTTTCGATGAAAAAGCACAAGTTAGAAAAATGGACACGTACTCAAGTATCCCAAGCCTACAGTCACAAGTTCTCACATACTTTTGAACACGTGGTGGTTTTGACTTTGAGGAAAAATGCTCTTACATGGACCTCACTGACCAAAGACTTGTGTGTTGCACTTCCTGTTTGGTAGTTGAAGAGACTTAGTATTAGTGCAGCATGTGTTGCTGTTGTCATGTTTGCTGTCATCAGCAGTATTTGTTTTGATATTTTTCCCACGGTACAATACTCAGCTAACTGTGATTTATTGAAGCCACAGAAGGAATGACAAGGCCATATTTTAGAGCATTGCTCCTTATGCAATAATGACACCATATTTTTTGACAGTTTGTATTCTATTTTGTTTAGTTATATAAACAATATTATTTTGTATTGCACATTTACAGCAAGCACTTATATTTTATGCCATATAACCAAGTGTTCAAGTACACCATTCTTGTTATGAATTTGTACTGTAACATACCATTCAGTGTTATAAACCAAAAGAAGAAGACAATAAAGCACAGTATTATATTTCCAATCGATTGTTTGTTAATGTTTTTACTGCTGCTGTTTTCGTAGAGCAAGAAGCGTAAATATACTTGGTCTCTGATGACCTCTGCTGGCCATGCTGTGGAATGTGGTGAGTCTGGGAAGTGTGTAAACTATACATTCCCATAACCTTCCTCCATGTCCATGCCACCATGGGGGTCATCCCACACATAGCACTGTCCCTAACAGAAACCGCAGTTTGGATGCCGTGTCAAGCCTTACCCCTAGTCTAGATTTGCATTATGAGCTAGAATTCTGATTATATATACACATGAAGTACTACAAATGTTTCAATTTATTTTCATTCTCAATGTGTTCTAGTACCAGCAGGTGGCATGATACACCCATGTGAGATTGAGTCATCTCACACAAAGATGTCTGTGTAATTTAGCTTTTACTGATTCACTTACTTCTTAATATGATGAGTGTAATGTAGCTATTCATTAGATGAATTAAGTCAGTAGCTCTTATAGAGTACTTAATTGAGTTAAATTGATCATGACATAGTTCATATAAATCTTCCATGACACATACTGAACATCAGATGCTAGCATATAAGATGGGCTGAACGATTTGGAGCAAAGTCAAGCTTCAGTTCAATATTCCAAATTTAGTTTTGAGTCGGGCCATCTCTGGTAGGCATGCCTGGTGCAGGAGAAACACTGCACTCCTGTTAGGTGAGCTGCACTGTCTTTCACACAAGGAGATTGACATGATGAATATGAAAATCATAGATGTGACCAGATTAACCATTAGCTAATTGCGTTCGTTAAAATTGTGATTTCCATTAAAGTACTATGAATTGTGCAGCCTTAGTACTCCGCATCATACAGTATATTGCTGTAGATCTGCACCATTTTCATGAAGTGATGTGTTCAGATGAAATCCCCTGTGGGGAGATGTGAGTCTGCAGTCTTGTGGTGCTGGAGACTAGTACATGCAGTGCAATGATGGAGCTGTCATACTGCCATGTCACCTGTCTTCTCCCATCAGTGCCGTTTCCATGGAAACGCTATATTTATCAAGAGAAACAGGATCACACTAGAGGGACTCCAAGAGGAGGAGGAGGCTCAGTACACAGGGCCAGCCAACAGGCTCTATCAGAGCAGGTACAGGCAAGGTGTGATGGACCAGGTTATATTAGGCTGGAGTGTGTGTGAGGGGGGCGCTTTTTTGGAAGCTGAAACTGATAAGCGAATGCAAGGCATGGCTATTCTTAATCTGGCAAAGGATTTCTCAATTTCCTTCTCTTTCCTTCTCAGTTCAGCCTGTTTAACTGCAGTTAGAAGTCCATTAACCAGGGTGATTACGCTCAATGAAATAAACGTGGTGACATAGTACAGTAGATCTTTTGACACACTTCTGGGAGCCAGTTTGGGTTTTGAGATTTCGGTAAAGTCTATGTAGCCTTCTGGTAGAGACTGGGAAAGGGTGGAATTGTGTTGATTTCTGGCAAAATACCAGAAAGAGATTAAACCGGTGTGGAGAAAATTATTCAGAAGTGTATGTGACCGACAGACATTTCCCAACAGACATTTTGTTTGAAAAGCTTTTATCATACACACTTCATTGCGCTAAGATGTTAGTGATCAATACTGACCAGAAGATGCACAGATGGACTGTCCTGACCGTGTGTGTGTGATATGATCTGATCTGATTTATCACTGTGGTCCAAAATGTAAAATCTTATTTTTGCAGCCGATTTATTGTTGATTGTTATTTCTTTCTTGTATTCACATGGTGGTGTTGGAGCGGGTTAGGTTGCCTCACTTGACTGTTCCAGACTAGTCTGTCATTCCTGGGTTGTGGTCTGTGTAGTCCCAGCAGATGGCAGTGCTGATTCTACTGCAGCTGAGCTCGGCTGGAGATGGAAGTCATGTAATATCTGTCCAGTTTCATTCCACAGATATGGCCTCACGCATTTAGTTTCACTGTTGTCGCTAATTGCATTACATAATGACTGTAACCTGAATCTGAACTTCAAAGCATTGCAGAGAACTGGGGAAAGGCGTTGTGGT
This sequence comes from Alosa sapidissima, assembly GCF_018492685.1. NCBI lineage: Eukaryota > Metazoa > Chordata > Actinopteri > Clupeiformes > Clupeidae > Alosa > Alosa sapidissima. The sequence goes on from NC_055980.1 coordinate 4,212,449, forward strand.
AGATGAGGGAAACATTGAGTGGATAACTCTTCAAAAGGATCGGCCGTCGACAATGTCGGTTCTGTTTTGGGACGGACAGGCCGAGCGAGGAGTGGGCTCCCTCCCTATCCCCTTCCTGTCTCCTCTGGCCCAGGCTCTGTCTCTCTAATGGCTCCTGTCACCACGCGCCTCTGCTTTCCTGCACTTTTGTCTGCAGCATCTCTGCAGTTCACTCTTCTGTCACTCCCTTCCCTTTTACACACACACACACACACACACACACACATACACACACACACACTCACACACACACGCTCACACACACACACACACACACACACACACACACACACACACACACACACACACACACACACACACACACACACACTACATTTATTGTGTGTGCATCAGTTTGTGCAAAGTCAATGTGTCAATGAGTTTAGTATCAGCACTGTGTGAGGTATGTGAACACTCTGATACAATATATATGACAATATATATGACAACTGTTGCATTATACTTTGAATGGAACAAGAGTTTCATTGAGGCCAAACATTGCCTTACAGTCTACAGTCTATCTTTCTCTTTCTCAGTGTGTGTGTGTGTGTGTGTGTGTGTGCGTGCATCTTTAAAATAATGAATAGCTTGTAGACTCAGATTATCTTTCTGTGGAGCCACAAATGGTGACCAGTGCTGATAGGTCATACAAACCGACATTCACCCTCACCCACACACAGACACACCCACACCCTCCATACCCCAGACCCCTTGGCACATCCTGATACTAATTAATTAATTAACATCTATTCATCCGTTAGTTTTCTCGTCTGAGACTGAATCCTCTTTGGATGTCAACACAGTGTGCATGTCCCAGTAGAATGCACATCAGGTGATAAAGTAAATAAAGACATCCTCCTGATCATATCAGACCAAAGATGGTACCCAGAACACACTGTTGATTTCTTCATTGTCTTCTGTAGAAATCACATTTTTGTGTTTTACCCAGTGAATTCTCCAGAGCATCAGAGCATTGTATAGACTTCAGAGTACAACCTATCTGCTGACTTGAGTGATGCTAAGTAAATCTGTGGATATACACAAAAACCAACAAACAAACAAACAAGCACACACAAACATACAGTACACACACACACAGACACACACACGTACACACACGTACACACACACATCACACAGACACACACACACGCCTTGTGAAAAGCCACAGCTAAAGAAAGCAAACTCTGACGCAGTTCTTGGGCTCGGTGGCCCCAGCGCTTCATTTACTAAGTCAGGTCTTCATAATTATGATTAATTACCATCAGCTGATGTAGTGTGTGTGTGTGTGTGTGTGTGTGTGTGTGTGTGCATGTGGTGGGATGGTGGTGGGTGGGGGTATGCATTGCGTGTCCCAATTCTGTCAGCAGAAGACTTGTGGTGTGTTGGGCTCCGCGCTGCTGGGGGACGGAGAGTCATGAGTGAGTCTGCAGATGCTTTCACCTGACCTCGTGGGTGGACAGAGGGAGGGGGAGGGGGGGTGGCCAGCCCGGGCCTGGGCTCAGAGTGTCCCTCAGGGGGTCCTCTTCGCGGTGCACAGCTCCATGGTGGAACCTGCGTCCACTGAAGGGTCTCCTATGGGGAAAACCTTCATCTCAGAGGTCATCTTCTCCATGGGGCTCAGCTGTGTCACAGGACACATGTCCACCTGGCGTAATCCTCATACACACACCTTCAAATGAAACTATCATGTCACCTTGGGAAGTGATGACATCAGACACTCTATTTAAGGAAAGCATATAGACAACAGGGTGTCTGTTTCTACTCATGCTGTTTGTATTTGTAATCCTTACTCAGTATTTGGGTTTACAAGGACAGTTTTTTGTCATTCCGATTAAACTATTCCAACTGAACATTTCGTGCCATCTGTTTACATGGGGTACGCTCTATTCCGATCAGGTGCTTACAGGTGCTTTAGAACCTTTGATCTGAATAGCCGTCGCTGCTTTGCTTTTGCTTGAGAAGCTGCAGCGGGTAATCCGATTGGCCGTATACATGGCTGTTCAATTGGAATAAGAAGGAAATACACCACCTCTTTCATTCTGATTAAAATTCTAATCGGATCAGTATTTTTATTCCGATCAAGGTGTTTAAATGTGTCCTTTTTATTCCGATTGAGCTATTATTCCATTCTAATCGGAATGAAAGTGTCATTGTAAACCCACCTAGTGTCACCTTGGATAAGAGGTATAAAATTTAAGTATTATGAAGTATAATTATTGTAATTCATAAATAAATATGCTTATATTGTCAAACTTTAAAAATTCTAAAATAAGTCTAAAATAAGCCTGTCTCTAATGCATGTTTGGTACCATATCATCTTTCTTTCCTGCTTTCTCTCTCTTCCTGTGTGTGTGTGTGTGTGTGTGTGTGTGTGTGTGTGTGTGTGTGTGTGTCCGTGTCCAAGTTTAATCATATAGCAGTGAATTGAATGTTCACTCGACTGCTCACTCAGAGGGGAAACGTTTCCATAGGAACCCCTCGAGCTTTCTCACCTATATACATCACAGCAGGAGAGAACGAGACTGTGAAAATGACTCTCAGGTCAGTGAAGGCACCTACAGTGTGTGTGTGTGTGTGTGTGTGTCAGGGTTGTGCAAAAGTCGAATTGCAATTCTGCTTCCTGTTTGATACCTCAATTAAAATGCAAGTGAAATTCAAGAATTGAATTGGAATTTAAGAGCCAGTTTCAATTCAATTTTGGAATTTTGCACAAGCCTGGTGTGTGTCTGTGTGTGTGTGTGTGTGTGTGTGTGTGTGTGTGTGTGTCTGTGTGTGTGTGTGTGTGTGTGTCTGTGTGTGTGTCTGTGTTTGTGTCTGTGTTTGTGTGTGTATACAGTATATGTGTGTGTGCTCATGTGTTAGCCAGCTGATTTCAGTGGCTGGAACCTTCCTGAAGGCAGTCTGATGTGGAAATGTTCTCGTCCCCATAAAGGACCTATAATCATGTTAAGTGCAGCTGAACGTGCTGTGAGAACAAGTGTCGCTGTCAGCCCTCTCTAGTACCCACGCAGGGGCGCAGAAAGGAACTGGAGAGATATGCCGGAGAACAGCAAATGGCTCATAAAATTACAAAATAATACTGTGGCATTTGGAAGTGGTATAGGATGTATGGGATGTGTACTGTGGTTAGCAAGGCTAACTAGAGGTAAATGTAGCATGACACATTGTACTACCACATAGGAAAATTGCAGATATGTATCTTGGTTAAGAATTTAGATAGACATCACCTGTGTGTGTGTGTGTGTGTGTGTGTGTGTGTGTGTGTGTGTGTGTGTGTTTTGTTGTTTTGTTTTTGATTTCGACATGCTGAAGCATGGATATTTTTTGTTGAAACGAGCTCACTCCATGAGAGAATGGATGTGGGAAATAAAACCACGCACAGGTCATTTCATAATCAGGCTTTAATGGAATAATTTAACAAATTACATAAAAAGCCCAGTACATTTTCTCCTTCTCTTTTCTACTGAGTTCATTTTTTTCTTTCTCCAGTGTCATTACATCTGGGTAGGAAGACTTCTACAGAGGTCAGAGTTTAACCAATCATCCCTTTAAGAGAAATACCTGTTGGAACACAAGTGTCTGTGCTGAGGCAAAAATCACTCCCCCTTAACCGTGACACATTTTTCCTTTTGGTCTAATCCAATGGTTTTATGTTCAATTTTACAAAACATTTGTAAGTACTGATCCTACGTCTCTGTGATTTCAGTGGATAATAAAAATCACTAGTTACAAAAATATATGTGCTGATTTAGTGTAAATATTTGTTCTCATCTAGGTTTGTAGGTATGTGAGATGAACTATTTTGGGGGGGTCATGCCTAAACCTTTCCCTCCTCCTAGCAGAATGAGACAGGACGTGCAGCAACACAAGCAGCAGAGTCGCTGATGAGGCCAGAGTTACTCTATAGAGCTCAGGGCACCACACACATATATGGGCTCATTCCAATACACATATGCGTACCGCCACACACACACACTCACACAGACACATACACACACACACACAAACACACACAAACACACACAGAGACACACACATAAACACACACACACACACACACACACACATATACTGTACTCACTCACAGTATCACAGCCTTCCTAGAAGGCAGTATGCCCCAGCTGATTCTGTTTCTTTCATTTTCTGCCACATCAGTTGTTGTTTGAACCAATTCACCCTTTCAGCATCACTATCATACTAGTGATGCCTTAACCTCAGCATCACTGTCATACTGGTGATGCCTTAACCTCAGCATCACTATCACACTGGTGATGCCTTAAAGGGGTGGTTCAGGATTTTGGACATAGGACCTCATTTCCAAGTAAGCAAGTGTGATATTTATCAGTGGAGACCGTTTTCAACACGTTTCATCCAGTCCTTCTAATTGCAGAGTTCGCAGGTGCTAGGCTAGTGCAAGTCAACGGTATGTGCTAGCCTGCCACTAAAGACAGTCTTACCCACTCCAAAGTACACCCGAGGCAAATAAATTATAACGCCAGACTATCGATGTAAATGTCTGTATTGACAGTGTTATTTCTAACGTTATTCTATCCTTGCATTTCAACGATCGCATTACATTTTGAGGGACTAGTTTCTTAGCAGCGGCGGAATTATACTTGCTCCGGTTAGTAGTACTGCGCCGAAAAGTAAACAGTAAAGCGCACTCCAATGGGGATACCTAGTAGTAGCCTTGGTAATATCAGTCCGCCGCTGAGTTGCAAAATGACTACTAACAACTTTAGGGACCAAAGTATAACTATTGCAACGCGATGCAAGGGTAGTTGTATTTCTTACACTATTCTATCAACACAGACATTTACATCGATTGTCTGGAATTTGCCTCAGGTGTACTTTGGAGTGGGTAAGACTGTCTTTAGTGGCAGGCTAGCACATACCGTTGACTTGCGCTAGCCTAGCACCTGCGAACTCTGCAATTAGAAGGACTGGATGAAACGTGCTGAAAATGGTCTCCACTGATAAATATCACACTTGCTTACTTGGAAATAAGGTCTTATGTCCAAAATCCTGAACCACCCCTTTAACCTCAGCCTCTCTCATGCACTCTCATGAAGCATCCTGGCCATCTACTACAGTACACTATGGTGAAAGCCACGTCACTTTTCTAACAACAGACACACAGCGGGTGAGCATGCAGAATGAACAAATAGCTCCGTTCAGAGAGATGATTAACCAATTCAACACTTCACTGACTTGGGATCACTGAGTGGTTGTAGATGGGTTTGAAGGGAACTTTGGCTTCACATAGTGCACCCGACTGCATCTCTGAAATGCTTATCCCAGTCCAACTTTACAGTAAGACTCCCATAATTAGCCTGGGATCAAAACATTGTGAATATCTGTGTGTGTGTGTGTTTTGTGTGTGTGTGTGTGTGTGTGTGTGTGTGTGTGTGTGTGTGTGTGTGTGTGTGTGTGTGTGTGTGTGCATTTCTTTAATTGTGTGTAGTGTGCAGATGGGGATTAGGGATTGGGGGGAGGGGTTGTTATGTTATTTATTGCTTTCTTTATTTATTATTATTGCTTGTTATTTTGTCTGTGCAAAGGGGCTCAAGTTAAGACATGATAAGACATGGTATGACACAACACTGACATTTAGTTGCGCGCGCGCACACACACACACACACACACACACACACACACACACACACAAGCACACTGTAGGCTCTGTATACATAAGCACACTGTAGGCTCTGTGCTGAATGAATTAAAGATCTGTTGTAAAGTTGTATTACTAAATAAGTGCCGTTCATACAGAGGTGCTGGAACTGGGCTGAATTCATTATTTTGCTTTTCTAAACAAAAAATGTGTCATTGTGTAATGGCAGAAAGCTGTTGCATGAATATTGATTAAGTAATTGTCAAAATGAGATGGCTTTATCTCTGGCTTAAAGGAAAATTCCGGTTTTTAGCACTTTAAGGAACTTTTCTGGTTTTGTTTTGGATGAACTAGAGTGGTGGACACCGACATTTTGACGATAGGTCCTGTCTCAACTTTTCTGACTAGTTTTGAATCGCCTTTGACTTCTCAGGGTGGCTGGCAATGGGCATACTGTAGTAGGCTACTCAAACATGTCCTAAAACAATCCGGTTGTGAATAGTTTCACAATAGCAAATAAGACGGCTGGAAATCATACATTGCGCCGATATTTGCTTTTAATAATCAACGAACATGTTTGAGTAGCCTACTACAGTATGCCCATTGCCAGCCACCCAGAAGTCAAAGGCGATTCAAAACGAGTCGGAAAAGTCGAGACAGGACCAATCGTCAAAATTTCGGTGTCCACCACTCTAGTTCATCCAAAACAAACCAGAAAAGGGCCTTAAAGTGCTAAAAACCGGAATTTTCCTTTAATTAAAGGCCACTTGGTTTGCTCTGAACACTTTGGGGATACCACAGACGAAGCTGCACTGATATCATTCAAATAAAGACTATCTGTCCCCTGTTATGGAAACTAGACATTGGGCCTTGATCATCAGTTAAACATAGACCTCTTTAAACATTAAAGATAGCATCAGGCTCTTATGGTTGTAGTTATATTGGTCTTCTCCATTCCACATTTCCTTTATGATAATGCAACATTAATGTTTTTTTTAGTTAAAGAATCTATACTATGCATTTGTGCCACAGAATTATTGAGACCTATGGTCTCGCAGTATTTCATCCTGTTTCAACTCCCTGATTACTCTGTGCATAGATTCAATGGACGACTCAAACTACAAAAAGACCAGACCAGAGTCTAGAACACAAACGAAGCATTCGAAAGGGCAAAAATAACAATCTGGTAAAAAAAAAAAAGGCAAGCCTGAAAAACACTTTTGTTTGTAGTGTTGATCAGGACTGAGTCAGCCTCTAAATTCAGATGCAAATATGGATTGGAGGAGGGCCACTGTGCATGGGGCTACAGATGGCCGCCTATTTTCTTTAGAGTCCTCACTGCGCCTAAAACCAGTGGCCGATATCAATGAGATAACCTATTCACGGTGCAAAGAAAGCAGGCTCCCCATGTGATCATGTAAATAGTATTGAGAGTATTGATCTTGAAATGAATGATGCCATGCGAGAGCACTTATGTCACAGGAGAAGACGGAACGCTTTAGGCTTGTCTGGTTAAGCTCTAATAATTATCACGACCCACTGAGATGATACCATGCTGTAAGAATCTAAATGTACATGAGCTACTGTGGTTTATAAATAAATGTGTATACTTCACCACAACAATCAAGAAAGGTGTTGAGGTTGAGCGAGGTTTGAAAAGGTCAGTTAATCCTCATCTGAGAGCGTCAAATGTAATCCTGCAGAGCCAGATTTATTCTGTATCTCTCTGTCTCTGGTGAAATAGCACAGCTGCCCCAGAACTTTCACTTAAATGTCGGCGGGAAGGATTTGACATTTCAGTTTTTCAATCAAAATCTGAAAACAGAAATTAAGTGTGGTGATTCAGTAAGATTAAGTTGTTCTCTCATGGAGTTGGGGGTAGGATTTAAACCTTGTCTTATTAGCTAAGGATTCCACCACCCTGTACTCCCACTGTTTCACATTTTCAGCCAACTCCAGACATGTTCTTCCCATCTATAATACACCTCATCAAATGTATCCTCCACATCCTCATGCTGTAGTTTACTGGCACTTCAATAAAGTGCCATTTGTTTTAAGTTCATAAAATCAATACTATGCAATGCATATGCAAGTGTGATGATAATACCTAGGTTATCTGAGAAACTGATAGGGTGTTGTTAAAGTCTAGTGGCTATTAGCAAAGTTATTTAAAAAGATGCTTGTGCAATATTTCCTTGTGCAAATTATATGAAATGTTGTAGGATATGACTCAATGAAATTAGAATTCAGCATTAATGGTCCCTCTGCTGTCTCTGTCTTGTTTTTTAGGGTTTTTCGTTTTAGTGAACGTTCTGCACCTTTTCCTGCGTAATGAGATCCCGCGCTCGGGCGCTCATGCTCACACGCTCACACACGCCTCATCTCACACACCTCTGCTGGAGGGCAGGCTTTTTAGTAAAGGGGATTTTTCATGTGTCACTGATCTCAGGAGTTTATGTGTGTGAGAGTGTGTGACGCGCATTATCAGAGTATGTGACTATTTGCATGTGTGTGTGTGTCGGTGTGTCTGTGTGTCGCAATGTGGTGTGTGTGTGTGATGCAATGTGTTTTGTGTCTGAGTCTGTGTATGTGTCTATGCGTCCAGCATTTATCAACTCTAGAACACCTTAAGCTCACTAAATATGCTAGTCATTTGTGCTAGTGATTTGAACTGATCTTTTTTTTTTTACAAAAAAAAAACATTTTTAAATGTTTTTTTAAAAATACTAATGCACACGAAACATAACTTATCTATGTGATATATTTACATAACCTAGAGACGTTCTTGTATGTGTCGAAACTACCTTCATGGAAAAAAACAGAGGAAATATTCAAGTTTTCCTTGCAGGATTATTAGTGTCCTTCAGGCCCCCTCGTCCCCTGGTGCATCATAGTGTCGGCTATTCTCTCCTGTCCTCTCCCGTTAGTCCCCACAGTCCACTGTGTCCTGTGTGTGTTCTCCTACTCACCATGACAACCTGCCCTTCTCTTTTTCCAGTGTATCTGTCACACACTCTGTGCTTGTCCAACTCCCCTCTATGGCACTTTGCATTGTTCTGCATGTTTTGTTTTGTTTTGTTTTGTTTTGTTTTTGGACTCGCGAGACAAACGCCACACAGACGGACTCTAGGAGCGGGGCCGTCGTCAGGGTGTCCTAGCGTCGTCAGGGTGTCATATCTCCGACTCGCGGCGGTACGACCTCTGTTCGTGGGGCCGCGGCGTCTGCAGGCGGCTGGTCCGGTCAGGGCTAATGCCGGGCAGCGCGCGTTCCCCGCCGCCCACCGCCCGGCTCCTCTCCTGCTCCTCCTCATCCTCCTCCTCGCGGCTGAGGAAGGCCAGCTCGTTCTCGTAGCAGAAGGCGTTGGCGGCCGGCACCAGGTACTTGCTCTCCACCATGTCCTTGGCGCTGCAGCGCGGCGTGCTGGGCACCTCGTAGGTCTTGTGGAAGTGCGAGTAGTCCACCTTGTACTGGTTCTTCTCCTCGAAGAGCACCGGCTCGAAGCGGTGGCCCCACAGGATCTCGCTGGCCAGGTAGGAGCTGCGTGCCTGTGCCGTCATGGCCGTGGCCTCCACCATGCCCTCCAGGATGACCACGATCTCGAAGTCGGCGGTCTCCAGGTCCTGCTTGCCGACGCCGTACAGCGGGCTCTCCTCGTCGATCTCGTGCAGGATGGTGAGCGGCGACACCAGGAAGATGCGGTCCAGGCCCTTGTCGAAGCCCACGTTGATGTCCAGCTGGTCCAGCGGGATGTACTCGCCCTCCTCGGTGACGCG